>NW_010186647.1:0-19740 GCF_000695765.1 Mesitornis unicolor | reverse complement strand
TTCCTAGGCTCTGATAGGCTTGAGTCATTTTATATTTCATATCTGAGTCTGTCATATCACTTTGTGCTCCGGAAAGATATAATAATACTGAGTCATATTTCTAAAAAAAACATCTTTTCCTGCAGCATTTGGGTTTTACTATAAGGAAGTACAAGACATGAGACATGCCTGTATTTCACAGCTGATATGTGCTTTTACAGCCTCAGTTTTTCTGAACAGTAGGAATTGCTCTTCTACATTATGGCAATCTCAGTTTTACATAGATGCTGGTGGGCAGGAATCTTGCTGGATGGTTCCCACCACGTGTGTGTTTACATTGATAAAGATCTCAGGGTTGTTTCTGTTTTTTAAACCATACTGTCATTTCAGTACTATTGTGTGCACCTTATGATTCTGAGGTGCCTTTTTAAAATTTCTAGAAAGGGAGTTGTGAGTGCAACTATTATAGCTTCTTTATCAAGAAGGGTGTATCGCAATGACTCCTTATCCAGAAATACCAAAATTCTCAACTGGGCCTGTGAAGGAGTGCTCAGTACTGGCTGGTTTTGTTGCAGAGGAACTGAGACCATTATATATACATTTTATTACAGGAACCAAACAGTTAATTCATCCTGTCAGTATCAATATTATCTCAATAAAGCCTCATTTTAGCATTGGTCAACCTCACTCCTTAGGCTACCTTTCTGTGCCAACAGGGTTTACATAATGCATAAATACACTGGTACCTGTAATAATGCAGTGTATTACTTCCTGAATGCATTATAGGCTCTTAAGCACTTAATCAAATTCCTTAGGATTATCTTCTGCATCCTCTTCTGTAGGCAGGTTTGTACACCAGTCTGATCACTTTTATCTGGGGAGTGCTTTTTAACCTGAGCACATATGGGACTTTTTGTTCTGCTGGTACAAATCCCGTGGAGGTACATCTGCTCTTAGGAGCGTGGCTTGCCACATGCTCGCATTTGAAAGAGTAAGACCTTCTTTAGTTTTAAAGGAGGCCCCCACAGTAATATTTTTATACCCCGATATAATTACTCTGCATTCCAGTAGCTGTATTTCAGTTCATTCCTCTTCATTTAGTCACATGGTTATAAAGCATTTTTTTTTTACACTTCTACTTTGTAAACATTTCAGAATACCCAAGAAAAAATGCTGTCTACCATAAATAGAGTATTTTCTGACTGTATGTTCATGCATTTGTTTTGGTCTTGAATTCCTTTCCAGTTTGTAGTGAGTGCAATGCATTACTGCAAATTGCTTGCTTTTGGCAGGCGTGACACTGAGCCCCTTGTACTGATCCCTTTCCACGTGTTAGGATTTTATTGTTTTACTTCCATTGCAAATAAAACTTTTTCCCTCTGTTTAGCTACCCTTCCATTCTGCCTTCATACACTGGTAAGTCTTTTTAACCAGAAACGTTGCTGTTCTCAGTTCTCATTAAATACTTGTATAGCAAATTGTTGCAGCCACCAAATGTGCTGTGTTCTGAGCCGTGTCCAGCTTGCAGTCACAGTAACAGTTTGTCCTTATGTCTGTATGTGGCAGAATCTGAGTCAACAGGAAATGTAGCATTGTACGTGGTACTTGAAATATCCCTGGCAACTTCACCCCTTTTTATTAACAAAGGTGGAAAAGTGAGTAGTTGTAAGATATAAATGCATAAGGAACATGAATGTATGCTTTTAAAACTGCACAAATGGCTTCTATAAAGGAGGAAACTGGACTGAGGTATTATCTACCTTAAAGTCTCATTACTTCTAGAGAACACATCAAATTCCTCTTTCATCTCTCCTGTAATACTTTGCTGGTGTCAGACTTCTCTCAGTCCCATAAAGAGCATGCAGGCAGCAGTTCACACCTCTTACATTGAGGCGGTGACTGCTGGCGTTATCTCAGGTTGGATAAACAAGTTCATGTGTTTTAAAATGTAAAAAACCTCAGCAAATAATTAATGCCAAATTGTTCATTTCACTTCACATTAGTGAACTGCCAATTCCTCTATACAAACACAGCCTTTTTCAGGTTATGCAACTTTTATCTGAAACTATTTTTATCTCCTGTAAGCAATGGGCCCAGATTAGCGTGCATGGCAAATACAGAACCAGCCAAACAAATATCCTTTTTTGTGAATCAAAAATCCAGTT
The DNA here is from genome assembly GCF_000695765.1 of Mesitornis unicolor. Classification (NCBI taxonomy): domain Eukaryota; kingdom Metazoa; phylum Chordata; class Aves; order Mesitornithiformes; family Mesitornithidae; genus Mesitornis; species Mesitornis unicolor. Next base: position 17,596 of record NW_010186647.1, on the reverse strand, counting down.
ATTTCCTTGAGCATCGGTACATCTTCTACAGCTATTTGTAATTGCAATTGCATAGCAGAGCTAACGAGGGGCTAATACAATACAACCGGGTTAAAGCCCTTGTATTGCTATACAGATTTAAGATCATCTGAAGGCCTAATCTTGCTGTGCTATGATTCTGTATTTCCTTCTTCATTGCTTTGTTTCATCTAACTTTTGTTTAAAAATGTATAGTTCATTTAAAAAAAATTACGGAACTGAGAAATCCTTGTGCTTCTAAGAGTTAGAGATTAACCACTGTAAGAAGCCATCAGATCCACCACCTGGCATGATTTTGAGCCAAGCAGTCATGGACAAAATTCCCAGGAAGACCAATTCTGGATCAGGTTCAGAAATGCTTTGACGTTTTTTCTGGTTTTATAGATTGTAGCTATTTGAATCTAAACTTTGTGAGGCTTTTATTTTGATTTTAAAATACAGGAGAAATTAGATAAAGGAGCTTCTTGTTACTATTATTCATGCACTTACTTTTCTCTATAATAAGCAAGCAATCATTGAAATCTGGGTTAACCCAACCTGGAAAACTCACAGGAGTGACCCACATAGCATAAAATCCACTCTTTACCTTCCCTCCATGTTAAACATGGTGTAGTCCCAACTGTGTGGATTCTTCAAGAACTGAATGGATCCTGGGAAATCTATAAGAGTCAAATTCTCTCTGAAGCCTGAGCTAGATGAAGCATAGTAACCTGTATGAGGGCTCAGGGAATGGAAGAGCAAACCAGTAGGAAATTCCTTCCAAATCTGACCTGTTAGCTATGTTAGCAGTCGGAACAGGCAAGGGCACTAGGCTTCAATGGGAGCTTACTTGGTAAAACTGCAAGGGGTGTGGGTCCTTACTGGTGCATGACTTAAGGATATTCACATTCCACTTTCATGATACCATTTTGTGGAAGTGTTGGGAAATTGTATAGCTTCACAAAGCAAAAGCTGTCAAAGACATGTACTGCCTTCTTCTTTTTGGTAACACAAAATAGGTTGCCAGATAGTTTTACAGGGTTTTTTTTGTAGCCTTAATGGCTGCATCCTGACCCTGTTAAAGTCATGTAGCTGGGTTTGCACGCTGCCAAGCGCAGGTCTGGGCCTGCAGTTAAGCCCAGGCTTGCCTCTGAAGCTTGGTGTTTACACATTAGCCTGTGGTCGGGAATAAAGCTTTGTCTGAGCTCTTACACACTAGCACAGCATTTTAGCGCAGGCCTGGGCTGTCATTCTTGTGCCAGTCATGGGCATGGTCACTTTGCTGTGCAGACCACAGCAGATATCCCAGCCTTGAATCTTCGTCAGCATGTGCAGATGTTTTCCATTTCCACTTCAGCCAGGCTAGCAGCTAGGCACACACAGAGATTTGGGAAGTAGAGCTCAGCAGGGGTAATCCTGCCCTGAGACTCTCTGGTATTACAGGGCAAAGCCAAGCAGTACTAAAGCTGTTTGGCTGTAGAAGGATTTCCCAGGTGTCAGGAGAGCCCTGGAAAGGGTACAGCTGTGCGGACAGCTGGGAATTACCCTCATTTCTCCTCTGACACAGGAAAGAGCAGGCAGTGAAAAGGGCATGGCTGTAGTGCTGCTGCATTCTGCAGATCCCCCAGGGCCACTGCAGCTAAAAGGACTTTAATTTGTTCCTTGGGTCCCATCTGCTGTCTGGGATACAAGGAATCAAGTAATCGCTGAGAGGCCTATCTGCCCTCCGTGGGGATAGTCTGGGTGATGAGCCTGGGGTGTCTAGACAAGCACACGGAGCTGCCGCTGAACGTTGCTGTGCAGACTTTGCTCAGCAGCAAGGCACTGCCACGCCAAAGGGTTCTGAGGCGGAAAATTCTTCCTCAGTGCTCGGCGTGCTCCTCTGAGCCCAGAGGAGAGGGAGGCTGAAGGGGCAGCGTGATGAGCTGCCCATTGAAATGCAGTGGCTGGGTCAGATTTGAAACACCAACCCCTGATGGCCCCTTTAACTAACGAGCTCGAAAACTATAAACTTTCATGGAATTGGAAAATTAATTAGGTCAGCACAATGATGAATGATCTGTGAGACAGTTTTTTGTTTAGTGTCCAAGTACCATCCACATTTATTTTCTGGCAAATGATTATACAGTTTCATGGTTAATTCTTCAGCTTTTGAGTGTTTCAAGTCTGTCTGCCTCCATTATTTGAACCACTGAATCCCTAGTTGAAAATAAAATATATAACATGTTGATGATGGCTTTCACTGTGGTGATGTGTATGTGCACGTGTCTTCCTGAAGTGCCACAACATGTACCATACAACTGCCATTTATAGGAATGTGTTTATAACGCACTGAGAGAACGATGCAACGATTGACATTAGTTTCTATCTAGAACTAGAAGTATTGCGACAGAAGATAGGTAACTGAAGTATTAAATGCAGCACACTCCAAAGACTAAAAGACATGCACTACTACATTTAGTATGTAGTTAGGCATAAAAATCACACTTACTGTAATAATTTCTCACAACCCTTCCAATGCTTTTAACATAACCTGGGATAAGGAGACTTGAAAGTGATATAGAAGTTTGTTTGCAGACGTGCTAATGTGCCGAGTACATCAAATGCTGCAAGGAATGCACTTCTGACAGTGTTTTGGTTCTTACTGACACCTTTCTGAGACAAAAATAGCATCATAGCAAAGTTCTTCCTTGTTGAAAATGAAAATTCTTAGATAATTTGGCTTTATTTTTTATTAAAAGGTATTTATGTACATTTTCTAACAGAATTAGGGTATTGATTTCAAGAGTTATACTCATAAGGGTCCTGTTAGTATTTTTAAACCATCTTCACTGATTTGTTTTACTGTACTGATTAATACCAAAGTTATACTTATCAATAATTTTTCCATGTGCTATTTGTGCACATGGCATTCATCAGAATAATTGTATTAAAAGACAGCTTACTAGGATGATACATGAGAATTTATGCACTTATTTGAGTAGCTCCAAAAGAATTAATGGAGATAAAGATTCCTTCTGAGACTGTATAGATTTTGGCTTTCTAAAAAACTATCTGGCTTTCCCTGTCCCATTGCAGTATACAGTAAGCTAGTTACAACAGAGGAACTTATTTCAGACAGATTTCTACTCTGATGGGCAAGATTTGTCTCTTGGTCAGAGACACTTTATGGCCTCATCATTACTGATACTGCTCCTGACGCTCAAACCAGGAGAAAAAGCACTGAGGATGATTTCATTTGTTCTTTGGGAGGAGTTTTAATTTTTTATTGATGAAAGGTTATTGATTATGTCTGAGAGTCCTGTATAGAACTTGGTAGGTGTTAAATCAATTTGTCTCTTTTGTGTAGTATGTGTGTGGAGCCAGATGTGCTGTAACAGCAAAACCACTGTGCTTGTGGCTGAGGTGAAGAGCAGAGAGGTTTCAGGGATCACTGGGCTCTTCCTCTGTGAACAGACTCCCCTCCTGTGTGTCAGGATTACGCTACCCCTATAATGATTTATCATTTTTAACTCTCTGTTATATTTTCCATCAGAGTAATTTAACTGGAGATTCTGTTTTCAACTTTTTGTATGTAATACCACTTCTAGGTATGGTCTGCATTAAGGCTTGCATTTTCAAAAAGTTCTGTATTTTTGTCTGTTCCCCATATAGAAATGTATAGAAATGTGTAGTCAGTTAAAATGTACATGCACTGGGACAATTCCAAATTGTATGCATACATAAAATCAACAAGCTTAGAGTGTATTTCTTGATTTTCGTGTTCAGTGAAAGAAACAGTTGAGAGATCTCTATTTCACTTAGTATGCTCTTTACTGAAGTCATCTCTTCAGTATTATATTAAAGCCTGTAGTTCAACACTCCTGACCTAAGTAAAAAAGCATTAGCTGTTGGTCACAGTTACAAATCTCACCGAGATGCTTGTATTCTGGGAATAAAAGTCCCTAACGCAGCTGTGTTGAAAACAGCACAGTGGGTTTTTCAAAGACCTTCACCTGCAAAATCAGCATTCTTGTGACCTCAGAGATCTGGCTGTTATTTAGTTCAAGTCAGGGTTTTCTTATGTGTTCTTAAAGGTTTGTAATAACCCAAGACGCTGAGCCTCAGTTCTGTTCCTCCTGTTCGACTGTATTACAACAGAAGTTCTGGAGAACTGAATGCCCTGGGAGGGGGAAGCCATGACCTGCAAGATGACAATCAATAGCATGTGACAGTCATTTGAGGCCCCAGTTTCCCTATGTGACTTGCTGTCACTGATGAGGCTGGCACCCAGGAGCTCTTGAGTCTAAATGTTACTCACCTCATTTAATCACCAAATCATGCTACCAAGCTGCTGCTGTGTGGGTAAAGCACAAGGTGTTTTTTTTAATGTGCTTGGATTTTTATTTTCTATTTTAAAGACTATACCTTTCTTTCACAGGGTATCGCTAACTAGTTTTCAGAAGTAAGTTTTAAAACATTCATTTCAAGAAACCTGATGTTCATGCTACACTGATGCTGAGTTTCTACATAACAGAAAATTCTGTGTAAATGCCTTGTGACTTCTGCAGTAGAGTAAATCTGCTACCTAGATAAACCATGATACTGCTTTTCCTGTTGGTGTCATTAGGTGAGCTCACTGGGCCAGATGACACAGAAGGGCAGCTCAGTATTGCCCAAGTGAGGAACTTGATGTAACGTGCTGCTAGCAAGTGAGACGGCATCAAGGCAAGTATTAGGCAATGAGACGTGACAGTGCCTGTAATGCCAGGATATCCCTGCGCAGTGTGAGTGAGTTGCTAGGCAGTGAGCTGACAGTCTGCTATCACAAGCACCTTACAAATGGCGTGTTCTTGGCATGCTTTCTTAAAATGAAAAATAATTTTAAAAAAAGCTTCAGTGTAAATAGAGGCAGGGCTTTTTCCAGAAGTTAGTCACCCAAATTGGATTCAGTTTTGATTATTTTTTATTTATTTTTTTTTCTCCCCAACTTCCCTCACTCTTCAGTACATTCCAGGGTTGATTCTTTTTTTGACCAAACAGAATAGACAAGGGAGAAAAATAACAATCAAAAATCCTGTGGGAAATACCTTGAGATTGTAAGTGGAGAGGAAAGGTGATTGCAAGCTGTCTCCCAATTCTAAGACTCCCCAAAAAATCTTTCATTGCAAATACAGTATACTTGGGAGCCCTGCAGATGTTGCAAATGGGGAGGAAAACAGCAACACTGTGTAGCATGATTCTTTTGCACCTTTTAATTGCCAGACATAATCTGGATAGCAGACACTGCTGCTCGGTGAGGCATTTCTCCTAAATCTATAGTTTCTCCTCTCTTTGCATGACTGTGTGTGGGAGGGGGGATTAGTGCACAGCCATATGGGAGGGAGCTAGCGGCAGAACAGTTCTAGTGAGCTGTGCTGCAGGAGTGGTAGAGGCAGCAAAAGGAGCAGGAAATGGTGGAGGAGGGGACTCCAGTGATACTTAATGGAAGTGATGCAGAATTCCCCCAAGGACCCGAGGGGCTGAGGACACAAAGGCTGTGACCGTTCCACATGCCTTGCAGACCCCAGCTGGAGAGGCGCTTTAAGTAATTTATCAATGCAAATGCCAGAATGTTTTTTTCTTACTTCATGGGATTTTCCACAAGACGAGAAGGATGTGCATTACTTAATGAAAACTGAAATGAATGTTGTTTATTTGATATAACTTTTGTAAATCAGCAGGCTGGATCATAGCTTTATGTTTATAATCTATCATTTCTCCTCTCTGGGTACCAAGAGCCTGGAAACTCCTAAAATGAAAGGTAGGGGTGGGGTAAGTGCTAGGAGAGGGAGCAGGTTGTGTGGGAGCAAACCTGCACTTTATACTGTCCCCATTTCCTTTTTCCAAGATCACATCCTCTTCTAATACATTTCTGAGGCAGCCGCACACTTAATGACCCAGCATTCAATCAGTGACCCATCAGTTGTTCTCAGTTTAAGAAAGCTGTCACTAGATCAGCATTCACGTTTATGCCCAGAACTTCCACACTATGTAAAAATCCTGACACCCAAATCAGCCCTTGCTTTTCCTCTAAAGAAGGAAATCTCAGTGACAGAATTCTTCAGATTGCCTCAGATCAACAAGAAAGAGAAATTGGACATATCCTCTGGGATCTGTGGGAGTCAAGGACGGTTTTCCCCAGGCAGGCAGCTTTTCCAGCCAGCTCCCTAGCTGCATGGTCTTTCTCTGAGACACTACATGGGAACTATGCAGAAGAGATAATACAGGCCTCTGCCGATTAGTTTTTCCTGGCAAACTTCCACGGGCCTGAAGAGCAGAAAACATGCGAAGAAGTAGGAGGCAAGATCTGGCCCTGTGTATTTTCCTGAAAAGCTAGCTCTGTTTCACACAGCTGCTGGTGGTTCTCTCCCTTTGTATTTCTCCTAATAAAAACAGAAGTATAAAGTTGGTTTTGTCTGGGTTTTGCTATTGCCCCCCTAAGGATGTTTCTTGAGCTATTATGCATATTCTGTTATTGTTTTGCAAGTGTTGCCTGCTTTATCGCACATGGGCGTTTTTGTTGCCTTTATTCTTACAGGTCAGCAGACCAGCTAGTAAATCTAATTGCCCTCATTCTGTTCTGCTGTTTTTGACAGATAAGAGCTGTAACTGGCTAATACCGTGTCAGTATACTTCAAACCTCCTGCCTTACAAGCATCCATCCAACCTGCTGCCTTTGCTCATGGCTCATTGTACAGCAATTGGTTTAAATACCTGTCTCCAGTTACTTAATAGAAAGAAGCCAACAGAAGAAATTTATTAAGTTGAAATGGAAAAAGTCATGAAAGATGTTTCCTACCTGTATGAATCCAAACCATAAACACTTAACTCAAATGGGATTAGGGGATACAAAGGAGTAATAGAAGACCTTTTTCTTAAGATTCTTTCTTAATGTTCTTTTATTCAAATACAGTGTGACATAAATTTCATATTTGCACATGTTGTTCCCTCTGCCTCAAAGCAAAATTGGTACAGTTTGACTTTTTAATACTATATTATAAATAACTGGTTGTTGTGGTACAATTAAAAAATGCAAACAAACAAAACAAATAATAGAACCAAGTCTTGAGGATCTTCTCTACCTAGAAGTAGCCTACAGCTCAGTAGCCTACATTAAATGCTACAGCAAAAGGTGTAATGTACCTGAACTTTATGCAAAATATATGAGAGAGAACTTTCTCCAGTCAGTGATCAGTTTACACTCTGAAGCATCACTGACACTAATGCTGCAGTTCTTCTCCCTATCAGCATGTTCTTATTACACATGTACATGTCTAATCCTTTAAAAAAATCTTCTCAGCTTTTTGTTTCATTTGCTGAACTATTTGTTCTCTAGCACAGCGTTCCAGAGCCGAAGCGGTACCTTGCATTAATATGCAACTAAAGAGAGTTCATGCAAACTTATACTGTCTCTTCATTTGACAAGGCGTTTTTCTCTTTCTCGTGTGAGGAGGAGGTGACAGGGTGTAAGATGTGTTTCATTTGCTTCCCAGCTTCTGCTAAGCCTCCCTGCCGTGTAAAGATGTAGAGAGGTTTCCTTAGGACTCGCACACTGCCTAGGCCCTCTCTTCCCAAGATGTAGGACAGAAATCTCCACCCAGCTGCTGATCTCAGCCTCAGCCAAGCTGGGAAGCTGCCACCAAAGCAGAGGTTGTGCCGGGAGCTGTGCTCCCATGCTTACCTGCAGAGAGCAGGGCAAGGCTGGAGCCAGGAGAACATGGCCCTGACTGAGGCAGTTATGACAGTGCAACAGGCTGGGGAGTAAATTCTGACTGAAGGCCTTGGTGCCCCCTCTTCCCTCAGCTAGCTCCTGTGCTGCCACAGGAGGTCTGTAAAGCTGCTGCTGAAAGCACTGCGCACTTTTTGATCTTTGGAGTAGAAACTGTCACTCTCTATACGTTTATGTACCTACGAGTGCATTGGCCTGTTCGTTTCACTGGATGATGATGACAGTGCAGATAAGAAATTTGTCTCCAATTCTCATTCGTAGGTCAAAGCACTTAAACACGCTATTTTTAGTTTCTTTTATTTTATAGTCTTCTCTTGTGATTCTTCCTAATCCTCTTTTGATATATTTAACCCAGAAGACAAAATGAAAAGTAGTATTTAAGCTAAGAATCTACAGCTGAAAATACTATCCTATTTTCTGTGGTTTCCCACACGTTTTGTTTAGTTATAGAGTGCTAGTATCCTATTCCCCTTTTATTGGAACACCCTCATAACTGAGGTTCATTTCATGCTTAATTTTAAGTCCATCTTCAAAAATCCTCCCCCACCCGAACACTGAATTTCATCATGTTTCTCTTATCTCCATAAAACCCACCCAAGCTGCTGTTGATTTAGACAGACGTTCCCAAATTCAGTTTCATTGGATAGTATGTAGAAGTCATTAATGTCCTGGGAGGAGCAACTGTAGTAGTTTCCAGGCAGATGAAAGCATCTCCTGTTCCTTCCTCTTTCATTCCCCTATCATTATACAAACACATTCAGGAAAGTTGTATCCCTGTCTTGGCTCTTGTGCTGTTTTCTGGTACCTCTTTTTGTCCTCAGCATCATGCCTTGCCCTGCATGGACAGTCCCAGACCTCATCCCTTTACCCAGCTATTTCTAGCCCCATTGACTAATTGGTATCCAAATGCTCTCCAGGGTTCACAAATTATTGTAAGTGTGTAACTGCTTGGGAATCCGAAGTAAAGCATGCATTCAATTCTGGCAGTCTTCTTCCAAGAAGGGAGATTTGAACCTTATCTTGTAAATTATCAGGCTAAGAGAGTGGGGATTGTTACTTATGATAAGCAATATAGTGACTCTTAAATGCCATTTTTAAAAAAAAAGTGACATGGGCAAAGTAAGCAATGAGGAGCACATCAAACCTTCTCTGCATTGCCTTTCTGCAGAGTATTACATCACGTTCAAAGTGTTAGTCCTTAGCTGAAGTTACTCAGTGATCTAAGGTCAGCATTTCTATACGAATACTTCCATCCTGGAAGCAAAATGTGCCACACTCATTAGACCCAAAGGAGCTTTCTGCTACATAGGTTAACATACATTTTACCTATGCAGGAGACAGAGGCAGCCATGGTGAGACCTTAGGAAGGATCCCTGTAAGAATTAAAGACCATTGGGAAATTCTCTAATTTTTGACTCAATTTTATCTTCTCCAGTGAAAACTAAAAGTATCTGTAGATATATCTGAAACACAAACTGTAGCAAAACAATGTAGCTTATTTACACTTCTCCTCCAGGGAGAGAACAAGACAATAAATTTGTCCAAGTTTAGTTGCTGCGAGTTTGTAATGTGCTGAGAAGTGTTCAGGTAGTGTGTTGGTGAAAGTGATGCCATAAACTGTAGTATAGAACAAAAGACTCCACTTCTGCATTATGTTAGAATAATCTATTTTCTCATGCAACTCTCAAAGGATAATTTGTAATGGATTTGTGATTTTTCAAGGTGCAATATTCCTCCGAGTCTCAGGTATGTGTTTTTCCTGATATTATGTGGCATGCAGCAGTACCTGGAGAGGACACTGTAAAGCAACAAACGTTTAGATTTTAGCAGTGTTGGATGTTTACTTTTAATGTTTTTACCTTTTTAGAATTTACCGCTACGTATTTATAGAAAGTATTAACCACAAACTTAATCATAACAGTCAGAAGCTCTCTTTATAAATAGTATAATGAATTGGGTTCCTTGTTCTCATGATACCTGGCTCCTCTTTAGAAAAATAAAACTGGACACAGAGATTTCATCCTCTTGCATATTTAGCATGCATCTGGATTGGGTTTGTAAGACTCAGATTTCAGTCTTTAAATGTCAACTTTCCAAGCATATCAGTAGGAAAGGATGATATGCAAATGAAAATCAACGTATAGATGTCAGTTTTGGACACAGAATCAGTCAGACTACAGTAAAGCTTTAGGTGAACACTGGCTAAAATACACCCATTGTATTTTTGGAATTTGCTTGCTGAGTGTACTTTGAAGCCTTTCCAGGGTATACAGGAAAAGTGTCTTCAAAATTTCAGAAGTTCAGCAGCCATCTCCAGCTGAGACACACTTATAAACACTGGACCTTCAAGTCCAAGTGCTCCATGTCAGATGATTTTTCTTCAAGAAATAGGCCTTTCCTCCATACAGACTGACTTCTTATTTAGTTTAAAAATATATTTACTAGGCTGTTTTTTTAATATTATTTTTCATTTAAAAGAAGCTATTCTGATGAAAACTAAAGTGATTTTTTTTTCCAGCGGGGATATTATAAGGCTGTGAAAATGTCATAACTATCTTTTTTGTTTAAAAGGACATTTTGAAAAGTCTCTACATTTCCTATAATATTTATATTGGTGTGAAAACTGTTTCACAGCTTAAGAGAGAATTTGTATCTAGAAACCTGGATTAAATTCATACATGGGTTTCTTAGTTCTAGTAGAGAATATTGAAACCTTATGTAGAAGTTTTTCTACATGTTGTTTTGTCTCTTTCTTTTAATGTAAATTATCTTCAGTAGTGTTTGGTAAGTCCTAACATTCAGCATTTTCTAAATGTCCTGTCTGTGTAACTGAACTCAATCATCCTGATAGTGCTTGAGATACACAGGAAAAAATGGAGTACCTGGAAAACATGGAGTACCTGAGACATTATTGCTTCTTTTTTTGTTCACATGAAAATGAGTAGCTAAAACTGTGTTAGAACTTGGCTTCCTAATTTTCATTTAAGTAAAGTAGGTATGGAGCATAACATCAGAGGACTTATTCCAACTAGCTCCAGCTCCTGACAAGGCACTTTACATGCAGTAGCATGATACCAAAGAGATTACCAGCAGATAAGACTTACAGAGCAAGACATATAGACTACAACTGATGATGGCTTGCTGCTCTGCTTATCCCAAAAGTATTCCTGAGACATTTATAGAAATTATTCTGAAAATATTGGCTATAAAACAATGTATTTTATCTACATTAGTAACTTTAAGCAATGGTATTTATTACATCTAAAGCTGAACTGTCTAACTATCTATATCCTGCATAGCAAAGCTCTTCAGTAATGGATGGCAAGGCCTTCAATGGAGCTGCACCTATTTTACAATAGTAGACATTATACTTGTAGATTTTCAGACAAGGATTATTAGATGCGCATAAAAAAGACTTCATAAATTTGCTTTGTTCTGCATTATTTCTGAAACTACTTCACAGTGTTTTACAAACAATGCAAAAAATCAATTTTCCCATCTTTGCAAGCAGTAGCAATTATAATTGCAGGGGATAGCGGGAGCATAATAAACCAGCCAAAAGAGCAAAGACTAAAAAGTATAGGTACCGAGTCCAGTTACCTCCTGTGAAGCTCAGGGGAATGATGAGATGAAATACATCATTTCTTCTATATAGGAGGAAGAAATAGTCTAAAAAAATTAGGAAACTCCTAGGGAAAGGATGTGGTAAAGTTTTAGTATGTTCACGACAGTATTATCCTTGCATTGTACCTCTACTGTGACAAGATTCTCAGTACATCTCTAATACCTTTCAAGAATTTCAAGGCTCCCAATAAGCACTAAAGAGATGGATTGTGACTGACCATTCTGTGACTACAGTGGATGATGGATGCAGAGTAAAGTGCTTCCCTAATTAATGTGACCCACATGAGGACCAGGAGGCTGCAGTCTTGCCCAGAAGGCAGGACCACATGATCTGCAAAGTCACTCTTTGGTTCTCCTCATACAGAAAAGGGAGGGAGTAATGGCTGTGTCCTTCCTCCTCCTCCATATCTGGACATGGAGAGGTAAGTACACAGCACATCTCAAAGGAGTAGAACTGGCCAGGCTTCCCACAGCGCAACTGAAGAATTCTAGGAAGTTTTCTTCTTTTTAAAGTAGAACACTTCCTGATTTGCTCATATAACGTTACCTTTTAATGACAATTTGAATGATTACCTGAATGGTATTAACTTAATCTGCTCTCCATTTATTACACCGTGTAAGGAAACTATGCTGAATCTGTCAGTGCAATGTTCCCCATTGTATGGTCAAATGTAAAGATTCCTGGAGATTTAAGTAACACTTAACTCACTAGTAACATTTCATGTAGCAGAAACAATGGAGAGCCAAGGAGGGGGTATGGTTTGGGTTTTTTAACTTTTCTCTGGTTGTTAAACATTTTGCTCAAAAAATGAAAAATACTTTTTTTCCTCTCCAAATAGCTGTTTAATCACTGCTTGAGGTTGAAAAAAGTGTGTTGGAGCAGATGGCAAGAACATGGGATTTAAGCAGGGGACAGACGTAACCATATTAGGGAGCCTGGAAGATAAATCTCTTGAAGTCTTGTGGCAGACGTGATCATTACTTTGTTTACATAGATGAAATATTACTAGTTTCAATTAACAGTTGCTGTTGTCCATATTTGGGATCTTTCCCCTTCAGATGGTCATTAAAACCAGTTGTAAATCATCATGTTTGTGCTACTTTCATACTGTGCATAAATCATGTAGGCATCCCAGCATCTCCATTCTTTACAGAAAATGTGTAGATAGATATTTATACAACATAAAAAATGGTGTTTGCTCTCTATTAAGCAGTTTACAAGTACTGCCTCTAATGATGTCCTGTCTCCTGTAATGCAGAGGGGTACTAGGAAAGCAGAAAAAGAAGGACATCTGTATTCAGCCACTGTGCTGCCAGTCTGTTCTTTGCCTCTAGCTACCTCCTTGGTACTATCAGTGTTGTCCCTGTTGCAAACGGCTCCTCTTCAGGCTCTAACATAAAGCAAGTTCTGCCTTTTGTGCATCTGGAGCGTAGGAAGGCAGCACAGTAAAGAACAGTATTCTCTTCCTGTGGAAAAATCTGTAGGTTGTGCGTGAGACAGTGAGGAAATAAGATGTTATCTGTGTGCAGCTTCCTCACTGCTGAGACTTGGGGAAGAACCTTTGTTGACCTTGGGAAAACAATGCTTTGCAGATGTAAAGAGGAAGTCCACCTAAAATATGTGCATGTATATTTATTTATATACATACATTTTCCTATGTATGTTTGGGTGAATTCAGAAGATGCTACTTGAGTACACTCTTTAAAAGTAGTGATCTTAAAAAATACTAAGAAAAAAAACTAGAACCAGTTTAGACTGCTATTACATTGTTATAATTCCAACTCATCCCTTCATTATTGCTGGAACTGAGAAACAAGTAAATGTGTATACTTAAGGAGGTGTTCTGGCATTAATCATAATACTCCTAGGAGCAAATATTAGCACATCAGTTGAACATACTGAATTAGAGCAGCTGTGAAGCACACATCCACTCTTCAGTACAGCATTCTTAGTAATGTTTTCTTCCTCCAACTGAAAACTCTAAATATGTAGGGTGTCTAGTGTCTGTTTGAACCAGATTTCTCTGGTGCAGACATTTTGATACATTAGATTACTTTTTTTAGGCTTAGCTTCAAGTTTTAACTGAACCGACTAAAAAATCCATTTTGTTATGATTGAAGCAGGAAACTCATCTTCCTTATTAAAGCGTAGAAGATAATATGTGTGTATTATGTTTTAAGCATAAACATCCTCCAGAAGAAAAGAGGAAGATGGTGAGTATTTATCCAGTTCTGACTCCTGTTTTACCTAGAGACAAGGACACCACAGAGAATCACAGACCAAAAAAGTAGGAATATGTAGGAGTAAATGTCACAAACTACTTATCTTACTAGAACACGGATATTAATTGCACATTGTAAGGCACTGCATTTATAAAGTCAGACTTGTATAGGTAAGCACTCCCAAATTAAGGTGGCAGGTACCACAACTGCACTTCAGCATTGTGATGCAGTCTGTAGATACGATTACACAGTTCCAACAAAAAATGATACAATTTTATTCTTTCAAATTGACAAGTAAATTTAGTAATATTTTACTTTTCTTTAGCATCTCTCACCCTGATGTACTGTGTGAATTAAGTTCAGTAAGACTAGCAGAATTACTTAGTCAAAGAGTAAGACTAGAAAATAGCACAGGTTAGATAGATAAAATATTTTCTACATTCTCATTCCTTAGGGAACTATATGCTTTAGCAGTTGTCTGTTTCGGACATCTCCTATCAAACTGATTTTAACTAATGGCTTTTTATGATAACTGTTTCTAGATTCAGGCAATATTAGAATAACTTTGCTTAGTGCCAAGTAATTAGTAATTAATGAAGTGCTAACTGAGTGCCAAAACATAAGCTATACTCTTTCAAATCATTAGTTACCAAAACAAGATTGAGAAGTATCTTTTCTGCAGTACTCAGGAAACCTGGCTGAAAGGCAACAAAATTAATTTGATTTTATGTTAATGTATAGTTTTAATCCCAGAGTGTTGTATGCACTATGATATGACCAGTCATAATCAAATATTATTTCTATTTTTTCCTAAAAATAATTAGAATTATTTGTAGTGTAATCTATACAAGCAAAGCTGATTACATTGAAGTAACGTACATAATACATTTTTAAATCTAAAATGCTTATGCTATCTTCTGTTAATGGAAGTATAATAAGCAGTGACTGTACACTGCTAGCATTTTTATAGACTTAGATTTTATAATAGCAAGTGCTTCGGATTGCAGTCTCAACATTTCATTACAGCTGCTCCTGCAAACATATTACAATTTGTGCATGAAAGCATATGTATTTTATGTTGCCTAATGGAAAAATGTTTTTGATCTGTGAAATTAGAAATACACGGATAATTTTCCATCCTCTCAGTTGGTAGATAATGTTGAAAATGCAAGCTGTTGCTTTCAAAAGGAAATGTTATAGCCGATGTAGTGTGAGGGGTTTCTATTTACAGTGAAGCTAGTTAGTTATGCTCTTGCAGAGAAGGGTAGCATATTTGTTGGGCAGTGAATTATACAAATAATCATTGCTAACAAAATCTGGGACAAGTATGTCTGAAAAATAACATAGTAAATAATTATTCAGAATACTTATCTGTAGGATGGCTAGACACATACCATTTCTAAATTTGTTCTCTCAGGTGAAAGTGGTGATGGCAAGTGTGACGTCCTGCAGGCTGTAACATTTTCGGCCACGGTTATTTGGAAGGATTTGTGTCACCACGTTTTTTCAGGTTTGGCCCTCTGCACCCATTCCCTCACTGGCTGCCAGTCACAAGTGACAGCGGTTTCCTGTTGCTTTTGACAGCAGCTTTCTTCATTATAACCAACTATTTTGCCACATATTTTCATCTAGTCATTTCCTCTCTTTTTGATGCTTCCTGTGATTTGAATATTTAACAGCCCAGCTGCAATGTTCAACTAATAATGAATTTTAAATGCAATACATTGTAGAATGGGGAAAGTCTGTACCTATAAAATAATAAGGAACATCAGCTATGTGTATGGAGTGGGCAACTGAATACTGGAAGGTGGTATCTTAGAAACTATTTTGGAATCATAGGGGAAAAGCAACTAAACACGGGGCTCTAGTGTAAAACTGTGGCATTTCAGCACTTAAGTGGAATGGGGCATTTCAGTTTCACAGTCTAATGTACATACTCCTTCCCACTTATTCTTTAAAACTCTTTTTGCTATTAAATGATGGCATGGCATCCAACATTTTCTGGTTTTCTTCCTTTCCCATCTTGACACGTTGTATGTGTTACTGTGTTCATATATTGTGGAGAGATTTCTACTGAACTGTTGCATAGGATGCCTGTGTATTTCTTAAACCTTTGATTTAGATCCCTCTGCAATGTACAACCAGATTTCCTCCTGTATGTACTGTGTTGTATTGATGAATATTTATCAATATTGAATTTGTCACTATATTGCCTTCCTACACAGCTGGGTCACTCTGAGTCTCTTTACAATCTGCCCCACAATTGTAATTTGGTGTTTTCTACAAATGTTGTCTCCTTCTGTACAGCCCTTTTTCTAGATTATTTTTATGAGTATTTACCACACATGTCCTATCACAAAATCTTAAAAACACCTGGCTCTTTTGGCTTTTCACCAGGATTATGAATGACCATGCGTTCTCCTGCTTCATCTCTCAGTTTTTGGTCCCTGACACTGCTTCTTCCTCACAACCCACTATATAGTTTTTCTGGAAGCATTTGATGATAAAATTGTAAAATGTCTTTCAAAATTTGTATCAACTAGCCCCTATATCCACCACTTAACTAATATGGAGAAGCTTGTTTTATGAGACTAAGTAGTTTGACTCTTGCTTTAGTGAAGGAGAATAGCTTACAACAAAACTACCTTTGCTTCCCTCTTCTGAGGTATCTTTACTTCCTTTTTATTTTGTTTTTCTTCCTATAATCTTATTTCTCTGTTAAAAGCTGTTGTGGTCCCAAAACTGGTGAAACATTCTTTCCATTCACTGACCCACCTGCTGAAAACCTTACAGAAGGATGGCATTTAGCATTTTATTTTTCTTTCACTTGCCCTGGTTCAGAATGAGTTTGATACAATGGCAAGTCACCGTGGCAAAGTATACAAGAGGAAAGAATGTTCCCTCTCTAGACACACAGCTTTATTACAATTGAAAAAATGGCACTGACTCTAAAGGTAATGCCTTTCACCTTTACTGCCAAACATGCGCCTAGTTTCTCAAATCCTTCCTGCCTTATTTCCCTGTCACAATTTTAAAAGCTGGTACCATCTTTCCAGACTGCTGTACGTGTTTAATCTGGGCTTCTCAAATATGATCTAGATCCTGGTACCTGTATTCTAACCAGTCTGCGACTCCACTCAAAATCAGGCAGTATGCATAGCAGGTGGCTATACATTCCATTAAAAATGCATATTGGGTGGCTATATCTTGGATGGCAGCAATGGGTTATCCAGCATACAAACACAGTATACTGACTCCATCTCCCAAGGATGTGATGGCAGCTGTGTGTATTTTAATTCCAGGGCAGGATGAAAACAAGTCAATTCACAAATTAATTTTTATTGTTTTAATAATTTTATTGTTTGCAAAGCATTCTGAATATGTGTAAGTGCTAGCTATTAATTATTGCAATAACTCACCCAGGCTGGAGGTGTAAAAGGAAAAGTAGGCAATGCCAAGTCCTATCTCCATGGCAGCACCACTGCCAACTCTTGTGACTTTATGGTGATTCTTGCAAAATCTGGTGGCTTTCTGAGAGCTTTCACTCCCGAAATGATGCAAATACCTTGAAGGCCCTGCTTTCCTCTTGTAAGCTACTCATTTCCCAACGATTGCGAGAACGAGAAAAACCTAGAAAGGCCTTGTGCTGTGTTCCTTCTACATGATAGATTTCTTAACAATATAATGGTTGTTTTTTGTTGGTTTTGTTTTTGAGCCAGACCCTATCCTTCCCTCAGCTGTCTTCCCTAAGAAGGGGTGCGGCGCCTTCTGGAAGGCTGTGGTCACCCCTCGTTCTCAGGGACGGCCTATGGGTGTCTGGACAGCTGTCGGGCAAAGGGAAGCGGAGGCGGCGACGGATGGGGGGACGAGGAGCCGCCCCGACGAGGGCGCAGCGGGGCCGCCCGGAGGCCCCGTGAGGGGACAGAGCGCAGAGCCGCTGCCCGCTGAGGGGCAAAGAAGGACACTCAAAGCGAGGCCGTCCCCTCTGTCGCTACGGCAACC
>NW_010186646.1:2803-3686 GCF_000695765.1 Mesitornis unicolor | reverse complement strand
GTTTTCCCTGCCACCCAACTCTCCATCCTTGGCCGAATCGGGGCGCGTTTGGCCGGTGCTGGTGCCCAAATCTCTTAAATCCAAAAGCCTCGACCAGTCCTGCTCATCAGGGCAGATCCCAACCTTTCCCAAATTGACCCCGCACCCTCCTGACATCCACAGAAACGCGGCCTCCTCCCGCTCCCCGTGCCTGGAAAACCAGCGAGGACGCTTTCCCCCAGACAGTAAATTGCCACGATTGCCCTAATCTTGAGTTTTAAACAGAAAAATAAGAGAATTTCGGGTGAGGATTTCCCCAAGGGAAGGGATGAGAAGTTCGGGAGGGAGCTGGGGGTCACGGCCATGGCCGCTTCCCCCAGCGCTGCCGACGGGGACAGGGATCTGCCTTGAATTTGGTGGTGGAGGTGGGTGGCTCCTGGGGGGATCCCAGTAGGATCCCAGTAGGATTCTGGTTGGATCCCAGTTGGATTTTGGTTGGATCCCAATGGCATTTGTCCCGTTAAAGCCAAGCTCTGCCCCCTGCACTGGAGCCGCAGCATTCGGAGCTTTCCCTTCCCAGATGGAGATCAACAACTTTCCCACTGCAGATATTCAGGGATAGAAACATTCCCAGGGCAAATTATTTAAAAAGAAATAATCCCAGACTGCAAAACTCCAGAAGAGCAAACGAGAAACCCTTAGTTAATCACAGAAATTAATTAACTCCCTGGTTTTACCTCGTTTAAAGCAGCCCCGGTGCCTTGTCCCAGGGAATCCCCGCTCAGCCCCGTCCCAGCATGTCCTGCAAAGGCTCTGAGGGATCTGCACGGCCGCGGGGACGGGGACGCCTTTCCAGGTCCTGAAAGCCTTTGTGGGAAAAAAAACAACCAAAAAAGCCAAACCC
>NW_010186646.1:2098-2689 GCF_000695765.1 Mesitornis unicolor | reverse complement strand
GGGCTGATTTTAGGGCGAATTGCAACCCCCTGTGAGGGTGAAACAGGAGAGGTTTTCCCTTTAGAGATGCCTGCAAGAAATGGGGATTTTGGGGCTAAGTGGGAGCAGAAATCTTGAGGATTTTGGCTTGGACAAACCCTTGCTCCAAAATCACAAGTCCAACCCCTGCTCCGGGGCTTTGAGACCCTCAACCCCTGCTCCGGGGCTTTGAGACCCTCAACCCCTGCCCCCGGCATCGGCACAGCCCACGCGTGGCCTCCTGCTCCTCCGCTGCTGCTCGCCCCTCCCTGCACACGCGTGAGCCCACCTCTGCGGGATGGATTTGGAGCCCCGTTTGCTGCTGTCGAGCTCTGCTGCAGCTAAGAAAGCGCCCAAAACCCTGGTCTGATTTTAGGGCGAATTGCAACCCCCTGTGAGGGTGAAACAGGAGAGGTTTTCCCTTTAGAGATGCCTGCAAGAAATGGGGATTTTGGGGCTAAGTGGGAGCAGAAATCTTGAGGATTTTGGCTTGGACAAACCCTTGCTCCAAAATCACAAGTCCAACCCCTGCTCCGGGGCTTTGAGACCCTCAACCCCTGCTCCCGGGCTTTG
>NW_010186646.1:0-1710 GCF_000695765.1 Mesitornis unicolor | reverse complement strand
TGAACACGCCATGCCCACACGTGAACACACCATGCCCACTCGTGAACACACCACGCCCACTCGTGAACACGCCATGCCCACACATGAACACGCCATGCCCACACGTGAACACACCATGCCCACACATGAACACGCCATGGCCACTCGTGAACACGCCATGCCCACACGTGAACACACCATGCCCACACCTGAACACGCCATGCCCACACATGAACACGCCATGGCCACTCGTGAACACACCATGTCCACATGTGAACACGCCATGCCCACACATGAACACGCCAGCGTTCCACACACGGCTTGCACTGGGCATTTCCGAAAAGCCAGCGCTTTGGTACAGGCGTTTCTGTGTAACCACGCAGGCAAGGGAAGGTCACGCCACGCACGGACCACACGCAGCACACACGCGTGTGGGGCCGTGTTTGCCCCCCAGGGCTCCCCACGTTAGCAGGGAGGGGAAAGGAGGAGGTGAAGGCCGAGGGTTTCGGTCGCCACGGCAGGACCCTGCTTTGCAAAGTGAGGTTCAAGAGATCACTGGGGGAACAGGACCCTCCCAATTTCTTTCTCCCTTTGCAGCCAAAGCCCTCCACAGCTCCTTGGAGAGGAACCCCCCTCGAATCCTGTGTCACAGCCAAATTACACCAAATTTGAGAAGTCTCTGACTGATTTACGGTGGTTTTTGATCCCCCACATATTGAGGGGCTATGTCTTTATTTCCCTGCCAATGCGAATCAATAAATTGAAGATTATTTTAATGTTCCCTTTCAACCCCATCCATTTCCAGGTGTTCTTGAGCTCAGCTGGGAGCTTATTCCCTTCTCCTGCTCGGGAGCAAGGAAAAAACCCCAAAAAGCTCATTTAAAATCCCTCACAGGAGCATTTTGGGGGCCTGGAGATGAGCAGGGTGGCTCCGGGGAAGGATGTTATTGCCGATTATGGAAGGAAACCCACCGAAGTGATTCCTCAGCTCATGGCAGATCCAAGCCAAGGCCTCTCCATCCCACAGCCGTGGCAGCGATGGTTTCCAATCCGAGCGTAGAGGAATCCCAAATTTGCCACCAGCTGAAAGGCGGTGACAGAGCTCAGGGGACCACGGGTTTTGAGATGCCCGGGGTTGGTTTCTCCACGTCCCTTCCTCTCATCTCACCCACTCGTTGGACCGGGGTGCGATGGGGTGACCCCAGGGGTGATGTGAAAGCAGGAGTGGGGAAACTGAGGCACGGAGTGGGGAAACTGAGGCACGGAGTGGAAACCGAGGGTCTTTTGGTCCCCAAACCCTGCGACGCTGAGCAGGGACCTCTCCCTCCGCACTCCCCGGCTGCCTCCCCTCCCCTCCTGGAGGCAGCGGGGCCGGGCCTGGGGGGATGGCCCTGCCCGGGGGATGGGAGTCCGCTCCGCCTCTCCCCAGCCCCGCTGTCAGTCTCAAAGCGCTGCTGCCACCTCGCGGTGCCGCGTCCCCCCTGTCCCCGCGTCCTCTCGGTCAGCCCCGGGCTCCGAGCGGCCGCGTCCTGCACCCTGCGGGGCTGGGGGGGAAGCGCAGGGGGTGCCCGGGGCTGGGGGTGCCCGGAGGGGCCGTACGCACCCGGGGACATCCCCAAGCCGAAGTCACAGAAAGCCTGGCCCCTCCTGTCCCACCGCGCTACGCGGACCCCGTGATGTTGCGGTTTAGCTGATGGGGAAACTGAGGCACGGGGAAGCCGCCTGAGGTGG
>NW_010186645.1:278-478 GCF_000695765.1 Mesitornis unicolor | reverse complement strand
AAAATACCCCAAAGCAACCCCAAAACACCCCCAAAACCAGCCTGAAAACAGCCCAAACCACCCCCAAATCACCCCAAATCACCCCAAAAACACCCTAAAACCACTCCAAACACACCCCAAACCACCCCAAAATTACCCCAAAATACCCCAAAACACCCCAAAACACCCCAAAAATACACCACAATACCTCAAAGCACCCC
>NW_010186645.1:0-204 GCF_000695765.1 Mesitornis unicolor | reverse complement strand
AAACCCCCCCAAAACAGCCTGAAATACCACAAAACACCCCCAAAACACCCAAAATACCCCTGAAATACCCCAAAACCAGCCCAAAATACCCCAAAATACCCCCAAAACACTCCAAGAACAGCCCGAAACACCCCAAGACACCCCAAACACCCCAAAATATCCCAAAATATCAGAAAATACCCCAAAACACCCCAAAATACCCCA
>NW_010186644.1:13222-14765 GCF_000695765.1 Mesitornis unicolor | reverse complement strand
TGTGTTTCTCCCCACTCCCCGGGCGCTGCCAGAGCCTGGGCCGGCCGGCGGAGCCGAGCTGGGCGCTCTCACTTTTGACATACATGGGCAGAGGAGAGAAGCGAGCGAGGGGAGGGGGGGTCCGGCCGGCGCCTTCGCCTGGCTCGAGGCGCGGAGGAGAGGGAAGGGGAGGGCATGGGGACACGATTAGGGTGAGGGAGCCGTTGTGCTGGTTTTCTGTGGGGTTGCCTGTGGTCGCCCCCGGCGAATACTTCCTGGACGCTGGGCTCCGGTACTGGCAGCATAGGGCTCTGAGGCTGCTTGTCTTACTCTGCTTTTCTTTAGAAATAATACTAAATCCCGTTTACTTTACCGCAGGTCTTTTTTTCCTAATTATATAGTGAGGCCCTCTACAATCTGTTACTTGGTTTTGCTTTCCACAAGATTTGGGTTGCGGTGGCTTTAGATGTCAACAAAAGTAGTCAGTTTGCTTGCTCTCAGGATTCAAACTGTTTATGTGGAAAGGGATGGAGTGAGAGTAGCAGTGGTATAATTTTCTGGTCTTTAATCACTACACAGAAGATAAAGCTACTTTATAGTCTCCCTACTGACTAAACAGGCAGGTGGCTTTGGTCATTGAAGACCTGACTTGAAATTGCCAGGCTTTATGCTTAGACTAGCAGAGTTCCTAGAATTTAGCAGCTTCTTGGAGTATTGTTCTTGTCTGGAAACAAAACTACTGACCTCAAAATACATATTTCAACCTGTGTTTCCTGAGAATGTCAATCTCAGTACTTGCTCCTGAAGGCACCTGACAAACCTTTTTGTGATCTGACAGTCACTTTTATCCTTGAATTAAATATGTACTTCCTTCACAAAGAGAAGTGTATAATTTATAGTTTAAAGTATACAGGTCATGCAAGTAGAGGAAAGAGTTCTCCAAACCACAAAATCTCCACTTAACTGAAGATCAAACCTTTTGGCAACATATATAGTCATCATTATAATCTCAACTGTTTTGTTTATGTGTACTGACGCTCTCATAAATACCTATTTCTGTATAGCTTCAACAGTCCAGCTTGCTGGGCAGCAGCTTGTGGTCTTGTCCATACATGAAAGAGAACTTGTCACTCATTTGCTTTGCTGTGGCAGAAATAATAATGGTATATGAGAAACATTGGAAAAACTTCTTTTGTTGTGTTAGCACCTCATGGTCCTAGTCAAGCCTCAGCTGAAAATACTTCACCGTCTGTAAGGTTTACCTTTCCACTTAAGATAAAATGCACAAATAGTTGTTGAAGGAAGGAGAAGAGAGAAAACAGGCAGTGAGTTCATACACTGCACATTGTATGCTTAATTTGATTATTTCAGAGAGCTTTAAATTATTCTTCTTCTGAATTAAAGTTGTGCTTACCACTTACCAAACTAAATGGGGTAGTTGTACTGGAATGTCTTTTTCAGTGACAAGTGTATAATCTAGCAAATACAGGAATCACTGTTGCTGGTATGGCATCGGTGAAGAACATATAGCAAGGTGTGTGTTTTGGTTTGGCTGCCACAGAAA
>NW_010186644.1:0-13191 GCF_000695765.1 Mesitornis unicolor | reverse complement strand
GAGCCTTTCCCTTGTAAAAGACAAAGTAGCTGATCTCTCCTGGCTGTTTGAAGGGAGTAATTGCTATGTGCCTCCATCTGCACGAGGGATGTATTTTGAATTAACGAATTGCATGTTGGCAAAGCAAAATCAGTCGCACTAGGCCCCTATGAACGTAGCAGTATGGAAATTATTCACATGAAATAAGTAGATGAGCAGAAATGCTACTGGGATGGAATGTAAAACTATCCATAAAGAGGATAGTAAAATGTAAAAGAATCTCACCTCAAAGTGGTGACCGAATCCTGTTTGACTTGTTGATCTTGGTTTAATTTGTTGAAAGTTTCCTGAGACGTGCACGTATGGTACATTCAGTGAGAGTTACGCACTTGAGAAAACTGACCCCAATCAGTCATCTTTTGACTTTCAGTTTAGTGTGGTATTCATTTGTAACAGAGGCAAACCTGACTCTTGCTACTGAAAGAAACTGTTAATGTCGCCTGACACTAGATGGAAAAAAGTAATGTAAAATGCTGAAAACTTGGCGAAAGGATTCAGTCTAAGCATTGTTAATATGGCCTGCTTTTTGGGTTTTTTTTTTTGGTCCAAGATATATTGGTAGGTTTTAATCATGTCGTAGTAAACTGAACACCTAATGTAAACATAATTGAATTTTTCATTGTACGTTTGTTACTACAGTTCAGTGTTCCTGACCAAGCCTTTCATTAAACTTCTCTTTTAAACAGAATAATTTCAGAATTATACAGCTACTTTTACATCCTAATCTGCATTTAATTCAAGGAGAAAGACTTGAGGCAGTATGAAATAGCTAGTAAAATGAATGGGCCTCTGTCTACTCCTGGTAATCCTGAACATAGGGAGTTAGGTTTAGCATAGGCTGTCAAATGATGAAAAGTTCTTCTGCTGCCTGTCTTCCTCCCCTCACCATCCCTTGCAGTGCCCAGCTGAGTTACTGCAGTCAGTCTTCAGTTCAAGCTGAGGCACTGAGTAAGAGGAGAGGAACAGTTACAAGGAAGAAGTCCTATATAATCTTATAGATACTTTTTTACAAGGTTACAAGATAAACTTGTTTTAAAACTGAGACAACGAAATGTGTCCATATGGAAGCTGTGGAACAACCCTGCATTGGTCCTGTATTCCTTGTCTTTCCTTCAAGTCCGTTTTTTCCTCATAAACCCCTCAGAGCTGGGCTCTCCCAGAAAAGACTGGTTACACTTTCTCCATATCAATAATTTGTCCAGTATGGAGCTGTTGAAATAATTTTATTAGAAAAGTTCCCTCACCTCTTTGATGAAACCTAAGGTGCTGCCCTTTTTGTAAGCCTGCAAAAGGAAATCTGAATGAGAAGACCTCTAGCCTTTCTGTGATTTGTATAACTGATGTGGGTCTCTAATGATGCATTAGGTAGTTACTGAAAAACTTTTCTTGAAATTTAGGAAAGTATTCCATGAAGCAAAATACCTCTGCTGCTGAAGTGGTTGAAGTGGGTTTGGTTCCTAGTGTGCTTGAATGATGTTATTTAAAATAACTGCACACTTCGGCCTTTTGTATTGTGCTCAGTTTGTCTGTCTTTGTTGTGTTTGTTTCTGGGCATGAAAGAACACCTTTCACCAGATTGATATTTTGGTAGCAGAACTAGTTCACTGTAGTGCTCTTGTATAAATTAATTTGCTTTAGTCTGTTAAGCAAACAGGTTGTAGAAGTACAGTTTAGTGAAGTTATACTGGGTTACAAAGAATAGCAAGCTTTTGATTAGTAAATTGGTAAATTATCTGACTATCACTTTTTTGGTGTATCTAAGGCAGGCATTATCGTTAGTTCTCATGAATTCACCAAGTGTTAGAAAAACAGCGTTTAAAAATTATTTTATGAATTATCAGAAGGTACATTGACAATTACCCCAACTCAGAGGGCATTAAAAACATTATCCTTACAAACCTGCTGTCTGTATTTTAAGTTGTATATAACAGCATATGTAATTTTGTATGGTGGTTTTTTCTTTCTTTTCAAACTGGAGACCTGTTATGAGAGAGAAGTCCTTCCCGTGGTCCAGTCTCTCAGACCCTTGGCTTGCTGTGTCCTAGCACGTGCCCTCTTTAGACCACAAAAGCTTTTGTAGAAATTGAGTCACGGGTTGCAGCTTTTCTATGAAGAAGCTAAGAAGAAATTGCGATGAGAAGTGAAATACAAGGAAAATAAATAGTATAATGATTAATGAATCCTGTATTAGGGATTTTTTTTCTCCATGTTGCTTATTGTATTGAAAAACCGGTTGTTTCTGAATGTAAGTAAGTGGAAGGATGGAGATGTCAGAACTCACTGCCTTGGTTAGTTGTTCAAATGGTGTGGAGAAGGTACATCTAATTTACTTTTGCTAGAAAATGCTAGAACTATTGTAGGAAATGTTAGTATAACTACTGTTTTTTTAAAATTTCTCAGCATCTTGGGTGTAAGTCCATGCTCTAGATTTAAATTATTATATACTCCAAGGGATTTTTTTGTCGCATTTGAAAGACTTTCACATTTGTCTGTTAAAATAAGAGATTTAAGTATAGTTTACCTTGGTTAAAAATGGATTATATTGTGAAGCTTTAAACTGAGCATTGAAAGGAAGGTGTTTTACAAATTCCACAAATGTGTTCCACTGAAGTTTTGACGAGCTGTTCTGCAAGGTGATTTCAAAAGCCTCCTGAAGCACTTCTGATGCTTAGGTGATGTTGTTCCATTGCTTTTCCTTTTCTGTTGCTGTTGTCCCAGAGGATTGCTGCTGCTTTGGTGGTTCCCAAATTAATCTCTCATTTTTCAGAACTGTCAGCCCATGTATCTGCACTTTGCATATTTGCATATTCATGTCTTTTTGCAGAAGTGTCTCATGTTAGGATGTAGTTTATCGAGAGACATGAACTATAATAAAATGCTTTGAAGACTGATTGCAGTTTTCAAGTGAATTGCATCTTTATTGGATGGAGTTCAGTGATTGAAAGATGATCATTGGCAATTAAATTTCCTCATCCTTAATTTCCCCCCTCCACATTCTCAAAGTTCAGGAGAAACCCAGCAAGTGAAGTAACTGAAGAGAACTAAATTATCAACCCAGCATGCCATTACTAAACAGGTTACCTTGTAGCATGTGACTGAGTAAACCATTTTAATACAGTTAGGTTGGAATTATCAATAAGTAAAATAGTTTATTTGCAAGGGCTTGTTGGGTTCTGCTGGAGCAATGTACTAAAGATACCGTTTCTGGGTGTTCAGCACTGTTTAGTGATTTTGAAATGAAATGCAATGCCGAGGTAATGTTAAGCATAGAACTTTTGTATAAAATGCATGCTGGAGTAGGTTTTGACTGAACAGGGGCTTTAGGCCTGTTTGTAACAACGTAACAGATGTGACCTCGGTAAAACCTTTAAATGATTTGATGTTCTGTTCTCTTTCTCTCCCACCCTTCTTTCTTTCTTATTTTTTTCCTTCCAGTTTATCTTCCCTTTCATGTTTCACACTGAAATCCAACTCCCACACAGTAAGCCCCAGCTCAGGAAAGATCACTTAAATTTGGTTTTGAGCATGGCTCTTCTGGGAGGACCAGAAACAATGTGGAGTTGTTTCAGGTAGGGAAGTATGGAGTGTGGTGAGATCTCAGGCCTTTGAGTTCAGAAAGGGCATCATCAGCTAGGCGATGTGTTGCCTAGTATTAATTTTCTTTTCATGTAGTCTTCCGAGTCTTGGATCACTACATACTGATAAGAGAGATTCCTTAAAACAAGTTGGGTGTCATTCTCCTTGATTCAGATAGCCTCTCCTGCCGTCTGGAATAATATCCCATGACTAAGATAGTGCAGCGACACTGAGTCTCTGAGGCTTTTTTTGTTTTGATCCCTTGCTACGCCCTGGTGACACAGAGCAGAAGTTCTGGCAGAGCAGTCCTTCAGCAGCAATTTCAGTAAAAGTGCTGTGAGATGGGAAAAGGGCTTCAGTAAGGTGATTGAACAGCTAAAGGGATGTGTGTTTGCAGACTACCAGAGGAAAAATGCTATGGCCAGCCAGTTTACCTGTATGGATAATTGGCAGTTTTGGTGTCAAAGAAAATTACAAATATGTTTGCTATTCCACCTCTACAGCTGTTTGTCTTCTTTTGTAAAGGGCAATTAGTTTACTGTTGAATGACAAGTAAAATTTAGGATTACCCACTCACTGTGTTTTTCTAAAAGTGAAAGCTCTCAGTCTAAAGTTAACTGAGGCTGAATAGCAAGAAGGGAGGAGGCAGCTTGAGGGGGAGGATGTTTTGTCTTTGTTTTAAAAAGCAGATCTGTAAGGGAGAAAAACCCTCGTGGTGAGTGGTGTGGCAGAGGTCACAGGCTGATCATGATTTACAGAATTAACATCTTGTGTGATGTGTAAGCTGTATATGGCAGTAGTAATATAATTTACAGTGGGATATGGAGTATGCATTAGTTTGTTTTTAATGTTCGCGGCATATTCCAGGAAGCAGACAGAGTCACTGGGGGACACAAGGGTGGGGTTCCCAGTGTGAAGCTGCGATAAGGACAATTAGTGAAGTCACTGGATGTGATAAGGGTTGAGGAGGTGATGTTATCCCTGTATGAAATAATAATCCACTAGTGATTTCAGTCATGTTCAGTGTTTCAAGCTTGTCTGGCAATAAAATATTGAATAAGAAGTTTCAAGGAAAGGTGGTGACCACTTCTCTGTGGAAAAATATGCATTGGAAGAGCAGAACCAGGGCTTACCAGGAGAAATTAAGAGGTGGTTTCCTCTGTCTCAGTTCTAATCTCCAAGAAAAAATTGCCTGATACTAGTGGCTTCTTTCCCCTGAATTCCCAACAGAAAAAGTAGAACACAATTGAGATGGGTAGAGAAAAATTGTACAGAATAAGTAAATCAGATTAATAGACAGAAGGGTAATTGTCCATGTGTTAAAATATGTAATAAATTTAAATATTTTTTTTAATGTAAGTTATTGAACATTAGGCTCAATAATGTTGCTGTGTATATTTGAGAGCGAGCCATTTCGGAGTGTTATATTACTTTCTGGCAGATATTACTGGTAGAGGTATAATGGACTCTTGCTCAAGAGATCAGGTGGGATCATTATTATATATTTTAGGTCTTGACTCAGAATGGTTCTGAAAATGTATGAGAGTGAGCTTTGTTAAAAATGCTCGTATTTATCATAAACATATCCATTGTGGAATTTGGACATTAAAATGTATTAGTCTTAATGTAATTTTTATCTTCTCTTTTTATCTTTCCTTTTAATTTTTTAAATTGCCTTGGCTTGATTGAGCAATATGGCTAAATTTTATTTGGCATTTGAGTAATTGCTTATAAAAAGAAATTACTTGGAATTTGCTAATATGTAATTGCTTTTATGGGTTTTTTCATGCTTGCATAATGATAGATTTAGTAAATTAATTCTTCTAAATGCAGCTTCTAATAGGATAACTTTTAAAATATGTTTCAGGGCTTAATTTTCTTTGCTAATTTTTAGGATAAAATACCAACATTTTGAGATAGTCTTGACCTTATAGCTGAGCAAATGCTGAAAAACTCTGTTAAACAGTACACCCAGTTGTCAAGATTATTTACACTCATTATGAATGTGAGCTTTTCCATATCATGTACTATTGATTACTTCATGGAAATGTTAATTGACTTTGATACCAAGGCCTTTGATACCTTCCTTACTCTCTTTAAAGTGCAGTCGAATTCTTCACCTGAAAATATTTTTCTTCCTTTTCAGAGCTTCTAAATGCCACTGAAGTTATAAAAGCAGCGAAACCCAGGACTAGGAAATGCAGCAAGGTTTGTATTTGCCAGAAGGACGTTTAGTTATGAGCTATTGAAGTGATTGTGTTAGAAGTCCCAGTTAATCTAACCTGTTAAACTGGTGTGTAGCTCAGCTATAATGTGGTAGGAAAATGAAGTAATTTCAAAGGAATATTTCTGGCTCTAAATACTCACTATGGTAAATAGCTGATATTTCTAAAGTAAAAAGATAGCAAGATATTTTGAAGTTACAACCAGAAGTGTTGTGTTCTGCCTTACTAATGGTTAATTTTGAAGACAAAGAAAAGTAAAAAAGCAATGGGAAATTTAAAATAAGAAGGGAAGCTAGGTGATATGTGTACAAGGGATGAGGAAAGGTGCTTTTATTTAAAAAAAGCAGTGGGATTATATAAAAGTTACGTTTTGTGAACATTATTTGAGCACAAGTGATGCTAGATTGGTTTTGGATATTGCATATTGTGTTAGTGATATGCTTCATGTGCTGTTATAAAATTCTTATTATGACAACAAGAGGCACTGAATCCTTTTACTAGAAAAATCAAAGTTCTAAATTTTTGTATAGACACCCCTTTTTAGGTTGAATAATGCCTCTGCTCGAAGGTCTTCCAAAAGCTAAAAGAAGTAGGTATCTTTAAATCACATAGGAAGCTATTTCTAAGACAATATTTAATCTGGCAATTGTTTTCTGTGTGCTCAAAAGTCATAAGACCTCTTAGTTTGTTTTAATAATAGAATGTAGAAAATTTTGCTTGCTTGCTATCAGTTTTTAGCTGTGCCTACTTCATGTATTCTTCATGAAGGCAGTCTTTAGACAGTTACACTAATCATGAGCTAGGAAGGATGTGTTGGGTCATGATTTGGATGTAGCTGCAATGAATAGTTGTTTCCACAGTTGATCGTATTCTGTTTTTAAGAGTTGTGTGTTTTCTGTTGTATTTCTCAGTTTCTAAAACTTGCTATTTTTAACAATTCTGCTCAAAGGGGTAATCTGGCCACCTGAGTCATGACTGACATCTTCCATGTATTAAAAAGGACTAAATCTGGGAAGTAGTGCATAAACTGTTTGTCATCTTTGCAGGGTGATGATTTTGGTGATATCACAAACTGGCCAACACCAAGTGAAATAGCAAACAGTGAAGTAAGTATCCTTTATATTCAGTATTATTTTTTTAAAAACCATATTGATTTCTCTGCTAAATACAGTTCCCCCCAGAATGCACTTTGTACGTTGCAGAGTTTCAGCAGCAGTGTTGTCAGTAATTCAGAATACTGCTCTGTGCTTAACTACGCGCACTGAACCCTTCGCAAGCCCACACATCTGCATTCCACTTACCGTTAGTAGTGTGCCATGGCCGTGTAGGTAAAAATGTGCTGTATTTACTCCACCATTTTAAAACTTGCATTTGCCTTTTCCACTCTTTGGGATATTTATGCACAGACGAGAGGACTGGTAACCTTTAGGGTTGTGAGCATGGTGCCCTCCTTTGTCACTCAGAATGCTTGTGCAGGTTATCTTAGGACAACTTTGTTATCCTTGCTCCATCCACAGTCCTCTGATATATTTTCCTCTTGCTGGATCTTTGGTTAAAATCTATTCCATCAAATTCTCTTCCTTTCATCTTATCTCAAGTGATAAGTACATAATATATCTTATACCTCTTTTATGCTGTGTTATTTAAAACAAGAACAGAGCACAGATTGTTGCAAGCTGTGAGGTGCCTTTTCACTCTTTGCTTTAGTTCTGCACTTTTACTGCTTACTTGGTGAGGAAAATCAGAATATTTGGGGTCAACAATGTGCACTGTATAATTGAAGGTGTCCAAATGAAAACTGAAACAGAATATTAAGGTAGTTTGGCAAGAATAATTTGTCCTGTGGGCTCAGTTTCTAACACCCTCCCTTCTCCCACAGCTGATTGTCATAACTTTGTTTATAGCAGCAACAAAACATTTTCAGGTGTCTAACCAGACTTTTAATATTCAAGGTCAAATTTATAGATGTCTGTAGACTTGACACAACATTGTGTTTACTGCTAGGTAAAGTTGTGGTAGCTTGTTCTACAGGGCCTCAAAGACAATCTTTGAGATTGTTAGAAGAATCTTTAAAACCTAAATAGATTATATGCCAATAAATTAATGCTCGATCAATTGCTCAGATACCAGTCAGAATACTTTGGAGTGTGCATACATCCTACTGAGGTTTAGGATTTATACAAGATCCCAGACTAGACTTTTTTTTTTAAGTGTTTGTAAGCTTCTCCATCATCAATACACTTGTCAGTTGTTGCAATGTTGTAAACTGAAGAGACTTCCACTTCAGAAGGAGTCAGTGGGTGATACATTGAATGATATCATGAGGAAGGCGTGACTTTGCATCCTAAAGCCGCTAATTTATTGGATGGCATTAGAGGTGTATAACTCTCCACTGTGTATCAAAACTCCTTCCTTAGTTATTCATAAGATTAGAAATAATTTCATCTGTACTTTTTATGTCTCGGATGCGAAATACACAGCTGCTTCCTTTGCTACAGTCTAATAACTCAAAAATACTGTTCTTGAAGATTGTGTGGTCAGTTCCTCTATGCAATACTTTTTATAACTTTTCAGAGGTGCCTGTTGTAACACGTGAGAAGTCGGCTTCAGCCTGATACACTGCGGAGAAACTCTGTGTCCAAAAATAATTGCGTTTTCTATCACGCTCTAATGCTCAGGAAAGGAGAGGTTCTTCTGAGCTTAGATCTGAGAGATTGAATAGAATTGAAAGGATTAAATTTTATATCCTTTAATAATGTTTTAAAATGCTTATTTTAGCATCTCTTTTCATTTTTTGGAAATACTGATTTTAATGACTTCAAAAAAACACACACCCATATCTTCTGCATTCTCTTTAGTACTGCAGATCTTTAGCATCTACTTGGTTATTATGTCAAATTTTGACATGATTCATGATGTCTGTACAGTATGGATCAGAGTGGCTGAGAGATACTTACATAGTGTTTCATAAGAACATACACATCTGATGTTTTCTGTCAGAAATAGTCTGCTTTAAGAGTATTCATTAAAATATTTTTTTGTTTTACCAGATGGTTTACTTTGTATTGCATGGATGTTAAATAACCTTTTACTGACCTAAGTGTGAGAATTTCAGTACACAAATTCATAGTTAAACAGTGTCTGTTAAACCAAATAACATTCAGTTTCTCTTCAACCTCAATTGATTTGTCTAGTGGAAGGCTTTGCATTCAAATTAATTGCAGCATAGTACTGCAGTATCTACTGTTTGTACTCCAGCAGGTTCAAAGCCATCTCCACAACATAGAAGATATCTTTCTGTTTGTCAGAAATGTCTGCAAAGTTTCATTTTGCAGGTTGATATTATATCCAATCCAAACGAAGCTCTCTGTTGTTTGCTAAAATGCTGTTCATTTTGCCTTCCTTGAAACTTGTTATTCTGTAGGATTTCCAAGATGTGATGATCTGCAGGATCCTGGCACCACTCAGAGGCACACAGTTCCCAGTAAATGCCATGTTCTAATGTGGGAAGAAATAAATCTATAATCATACACCTCCACATCCTCTGGTCTTTGGTTTGTGTTCTGATTTAGTGGAACAGAATTGTCAGAGTTAAGACCTATGGCTCCTTATAGTTTACATGAACATTTGGCACGCTGTCGAGATTGTATGGCATCATGGCAATTTCTGACTTACCATTCAGCATTCTGTAAGCACAGCTTTTAAAGATAGTCAGAACAGTGGGTACTAGTGAGTGATATTTCTTTCTTTCTTATAAAATAAATTTCAGTTGTGAGGTATTGAAACATGATTGTTGTGCACTCCGCCATCCTACACCTTAGTTAAAAAACAAACAAAGCTTTCTTCATCTAAATTTTTTTATAGTCTTGCCAAGCTAGCAGAAAATAGAACTATTTAAAATGAGACTTTACAAAACACTGCAGTTCAAAAACTCACCCTGCTGAAGAGGTTGAGAACAGGTAATAATAATGGAATTTTCACAGGTAAAGGAAGCTTATACCTTTTTCTATCAGCAGCTGTACTGTCAGAAATAATTACCAATATCTCTTGCAGTGTAAGACTGTAAGTCACAGTAAGAAGCCAACAAACAGAAAAGAAAAGGAGGAGAAATCTGATGAAAAAAGCAATAAGGACAACCTGGAGGCAAAGCCAGATGGTCCAGGAGATAATATTAGTGAAGATGAAGCTCAAACTAATAACCAAAGGAAAAAAGGTCAGTTTGGGCACTAGGTAGAACACAGTAAGTCACTGTTGATACAGTTACATTAATTTCAGTTGAATGACTTAATGAAACTGTTTGTTTTGCATTTTCTAGGCTTTAACAGGATATATTGCCTTCTGCTAGGAAACTTAAAACAGGTTTCCTTTCTGAGGTTTTAGAGTGTTCTGTTTAGTCAGATAGGAAATCTGGGGGAAAAAGCAGCTTGTGTCCTACTCGTGCTCTGATGATTTCTGGAAAACTTCAGCGTGGCTGTACAAGCCATTACTGTCTCTGACCTATTTAGTTCACTAAATAGAACTATGTTAATTTAACTTCATATGTATATACACGGGTGTTACTAACATCTTAATTTTCATGTTTTACTATTAGCTTACACCTTGAAGTGATCACTTGAAAGCTAAACCAGGTTATTTTTTTCCTCTTTATCTGATCTGTTACATTAAAATTAAGATGCAAACCATTATCTCATTTGGTCATTAGGCTGGAGTAGGCTGGAGAAACAGCTGAGATAACTTTAAAATGCTACCATCAGCTGTGCTTTTCCTTGCTTCTCTGCTGATATTTTTTTCAGATCCTAAAGACCTTTGTTTAGATTTGTTAATCTTCCTTTGCGTATATTTAAAAACAAATCTTGTATTGCTTTTAATTTGTTTAGTCTAAATGAAAATTTAAAGCAAAGAATTCCATGGGTACAAGCTATTATTTACACATATACACACATACACACACACACACACACACACACCCCTCCACCTACCATCCCAGTGTGGATAGCACACTTTATGTATTTGCTTGTATTTCCTGGCTGCAAAGGTGCAAAGCCCACAGTACCAATCAAGTACAGAACAGCAAATATTATAATTAAATAAATGGTTAATGGATATTTTAGGCTGGCCTACATCAAAGTACAGCTTTGCTGATAATTTTTGATGCACATGAATGAATTTAATTTGAATATCTCAAGGTAAAAATACAGTGCCACAGATAAATTCTGAGGAAAATGTTTACTGTTTGTGACTGAAATCTTTATTTTAGTAGTTGACTTGATATTTTTTACCTTGAAGTTTCATATGCAAGTTGTGAAATTATAGAGTACTTAATTTACTGTATATGTTTAACACTTATGTAGCTATACATTTTTGGTAATGGAGCTTACATCTGAAAATTCATTAAATAAAAAAGCTCACCTTCATTTCACATACTTAAAGCTTAGGTAACGTTACCTTTCATTTTGAGAACTTCCAGTTTACTGAATTTGTTATTGTTTAACCATTCATCATAGCTTAAAACTTTAATGTTAAGCTTCTCCCAGTTTTTAAACTTTGAAATTAGGTGTTACTGGTTCTACAATAAGAATTCTATAGAAACTTTTCAGGTGCTGAAACCTCAAGTAGTGCTGTAATTAAGAGTAATATATTAACTTTCCAAGGTAACAAGCAGAAATGGGTGCCACTTCACTTGGATGATGTACGGTCAGATAGTCAAGAAAGACCAGGCTCTCGAACTAGCTCAAGATCTCTGCTGGAAACAAACAAGTTAATACCTCATAACAACAGACGTAATGAGACAAGGAGTAAGTAGCTGTCAATCTCTGAGTCTTTCTGTTCGTGACAAATAAAGTTTAATACTGCGAGAATAGGTATTAGATTGGTGCTTTTGTTTAAACTTGACTTTGCCTATACCAAGTGAAAAATAGTGTTAATATTTGCCAATCACTAGCAAAAAATAAATAAATTGTACTGTAGTTAAATTTTAAATTGGAAAGTTTTGTTTAAAAGCTTACTCTTAGATTTTTTTTTTAACCGCTTCACAAATTTATCAAAGTTGTAATGTCTCAATTGCTGACTCTGCAAAGTAAATGAGCTTAGAAAATGTCTTTCAGAGCACCAGCACATGCTGCAATCAGAGCAGCATATATTTTTCTCTTCATGGCTACCTACAGAGTCTTGGACCACAGCTTTATAATGCAGAAAGTTTGGAAATAGTCTCATAAGGTGGCTGCTCTGTCCTGCTCTACTCCTATTCCGGCTGCCTATTGCTACCAGAGCAGTTGCTTGTAGACCTACACTTTGAACTCTGCTGTGGCAATTCTACTCATCTTGTTTTTCACTTTGTTGAACCAATTCCCTTGGTTCCCTGACCTGTTTCTCAGTATGGGCATGTAAAAAGTTGTACTAGCACAGCAGAGGAAGGAGTGTGTTGCTGCTGGTACTGCTTCTGGTCCTCGGGCGTTCTGAATACAGATGGCAGAAATCTTATGCTGAGTGAAACTCTTTGGTTTATGTATTTGCATTTAAGTTTTAAAATCGCAATATACAATAACAATTTAAATGTTTGCTCATTATAATAAGTGCTGGATGCTACTAAAATGGGATTGGTTTATGAAGTCTTAAGAACATTGATAGAAGAGTTTGATCTGAATGTCTGAGAGATGGACAGGGGCAGGGGGAGGGTTTTTACTAGTGTTTCACTTCTCTTCAGCAATTATTTCACAGGAGCCCAATGGTCAGATGACCAGAAATATGTAACATGAACTTTACCTCTAGACTCTAGTGATTCAAGACAAGTTTCAATGTGAGAGAACATGAAACATCTTCTGCTCTTCAGGAACATTGACTGTTCAAATAGAACACTTATTTCAGTCTTAAATACAACAGTAGCTCATGATGATGTTATATCACAGAATCATGTTAGGAGTTAGAAGGAACTGAAAAGATCATCCAGTCCAGCCCCCCTGCCAGAGCATGATCACCTAAACTAGGTCACACAGGAACGTGTCCAGGTGGGTTTTGAATGTCTCCAGAGAAGGAAACTCCACAACCTCTCTGGGCAGCCTGTGCCAGTGCTCTGTCACCCTCACAGTGAAAATGTTTTTCTGCATGTTCACATGGAACCTCCTATGCTCCAGCTTGCACCCATTGCCCCTTGTCCTACCATTGGACATCACTGAGAAGATCCTGGCTCTGTCCTCCTGACACTCGCCCTTTACAAATTTATAAACATGAATGAGGTCCCCTCTCAGTCTCCTCTTCTCCAAGCTAAAGAGACCCAGCTCCCTCAGCCGCTTCTCATAAGGGAGATGCTCTCCACTCCCTCAGTCATCTTTGTGACCCAGCACTGGACTCTTTC
>NW_010186643.1:1998-4352 GCF_000695765.1 Mesitornis unicolor | reverse complement strand
GCTCCTGGGGCACCCATCACCATCCGGGACGGGCAGGAGCAGCCCGACAGCCCGGGGATGCACAGGGTCTTGTCCATGGACGCAACGCTTGCCCCAAGAGACCCCCAAGCTCCCGGCCAGTTTGGGCACGCCGTTGTGGTCCCCGCCGATAAGCAAGAAGAAGCAAAAAGCAGATGGAAAGAAGGGAACTTTAATGTCTACCTCAGCGACCTGATCCCCGTAGACCGAGCCATAGCGGACACCAGGCCTGCCGGGTAAGAGCTGCTTCCCCTGCGCAATCACCTCGGTGGCTCCGGGGAGGGCTGCCGGCCGCTCCGAGGCCTGTGCTTCGTGCATGCTAACGTGAGACGGCTTTGCCTTTCCAGGTAAGAGCAGCTTTTACTACACGTACAACTGGGTAAAACTTGCAGATTGTCCAAACCCGCTGAGCCCCGCTGCCCAAAGAGGCTGGGGTGCACCAGGCAGGCGGTGGGGCTCAGCCTCCTCGTGCTCTGAAGCTCGTTGTCTGGTTTATCAGTCATGGCACAGAGCACTGTTTGGTCTCAGTATCCATACATTTGGTTCCTCGAGCGCTCCTGCACCCAGCCCTGAGGTGTCCTCATACCTGCGAGCTGCCGCTGCCCTTCACAGCGTGGTTTGGGTGGGAAGGGACCTCAAACCCCCCCAGTCCAACTGCCCATGGGCAGGGACACCTCCACCAGCCCAGGCAGCTCCAAGCCCTTGGGCACTGCCAGGGAGGGGGCACCCACAGCTTCTCTGGGCAACCTGGGCCAGGGCCTCACCACCTCACAGGGAGGAATTTCTTCCTTACATCTCATCTAAATCTCTGCTCTTCCAGTTTAAGGCCATTACCCCTTGTCCTATCACTACACTCCCTTGTAAAAGGTCCTTCCCCCACTTTCTTGTATCTTTCTTGTAGCTTTCTCGTAGCTTTCTCCCCTGCCCCATGTGCACTGACACCATTAAACAGTCACACGGGCCAGCAGCTGAGGTGGTCTGGGGATGCTCCTGGGAGTGAATCTTTCTGCAGACCAGTGGCACCGTGCCCGTGTGCTGTGTGGCACCAACTCTGTGGAGATGGCTTGGGGGACCCGGACCTGTGAGTGCACACTGGGATGGACACAGAGTTTTTTGGGGAGACACCCAGGACTGCTTTCTGGTGGGCAGAAGATGCCAGCTACAGCAGGAGAGCCATGGCAGCCCGAAGGCAGCGCTGTGTTTCGGTCCTTGACCACAAGCCCTGGGGCTGTGGGGCAGGAAGCACCTCCTGGGACATCCGTCAGCGCAGCCCGGCTGCCTCCAGTGACTCCAGCATCAATGTCGGTGCGTGACGGGGAACACCTTGGCCAAACAGGGGAACGTCCCTGACGGCGCTGCCCGGGGATGCAGGACATGGGGCCATGGGAACGGTGCAGAGCCTGCCCTCGGCCTGTTTGCACAGCAGAAATCACAGCAGCGGCCGTTGGCAGCTCGGGGTGATCAAACATCACGCCGCTCTTTCACTGGAGCCTTCCAGTCTCTCCCAGTTTAGACCTGTGATCCTTGCTGGGTGCTGGACTGGGTTGCTGAAACGGGGCCAACAGGAAACTGGTCCGGTTGCAGCCTTCAACTCGCCTGTTGGGACACAATGCAGCTGAAAGACGGATTTTTTTTCAGCAGCCCTGCACCCCGTTTCAGCCCAGGACATCAGTGCCAGGCTGCTGCCCAGCTCAGGGGAGCGGATCTGAGGGGACCTTGTCCCAGAGCAACTAAAGAGCCCACGTTTTGCTTGCTTTCAGGGTGATGCCAACAGAACATAAAGGCTGGGGGCTGTTTTTGTGTGAAAGCCTGTTTAGGGGTGGAATTTCAAAAGGTTTTGACTTAACGTTAGTTACATATGTTAGGTGTTATATATGCATATATACAAAATGTAGATGTATGTACATGTGTGCACATGGTTAGCAAAGAAACAGAACTCAGACTTACAGAGGGCATCGTGAAATATCTGTAGCTGGGGGTCAGCAGTAGCAAACCCATTGCTCTCTGCCTAGAAATCCTACTTTTTTAGGTAGGAAGGGAGAAAAAGACGCTCTTTGGTTCGAGGTTTCCCATCGGCCTCGTGCAGACACTTCCCAGCTGCCCAAGATACACCAGGCTTTGTCCAGGAGCCCGTTTGCTGCTAACGAAGGACCTGTCCCCCCAGCAGGTCCTGCCCCACTGCACCCGGCTGCTCTCGCATCCCTCTCTCCATGCAATGAAAGCTGCAGTGCTCAGCAGCCATCTCCTGCTTTATCCATGGCCTCTGTCAAGGAGGAGCTGTAGAAGCAACAACAAATCCATGTCTTTTCTCCCAGTTTGGCTCTCCCTTGTCCTGT
>NW_010186643.1:0-1967 GCF_000695765.1 Mesitornis unicolor | reverse complement strand
CCTCTCAAGCACCCCCCCCAGCGGTTCACCCCCTGCCTGCTCTCCATGGGCCCTCCCAGCGCACCCAAACCACCCCTGTGCCACTGAGAGGTCCCACAGCCACGCACCATCACCCTCAAGGTCTCCAACCAAACTGTACCACAGAGCACATCCAGCCCTGAAGCACCTCTGAGCCTTCAAAACACGATGTGGTCTGAGCTGTGGAGTGCCCTGGCATCAGCATCACAGACCCCAAGGGCCCATCCATCACGGCAGAAGAACAAGAAGTCACTTTTCTGTGCGCTCCCTGCTCTGGGCAGGTTTATACAGAGCCTCCCGGAGACAGCAGAGCCGAGGGACCCCTGCTCCTGAGTTTGAATTGCAAATAGAGGGTGAGCAAAGCTGCTCCTCGACCTTCTGTGAGCGCTGGAGACACGGGCCTGGCCCAGCCGCTGCATTTCGGCTGTCGCAGGATGAAATGACACGGGAAGGAGTTTTATCGCTCCCTGGGATCCGCTGATGCCTATCGCTGGTGGTGGAGAGGGGAACGGGTGCTGCTCAGAGCCCCTGCACGTGGGCTCAGGGTGTCCCTGGGGAGACATGGAGTGCTAAGGGTGCGAGATGTGGGGTGCTCAGGGTGTCAGATACGGGGTCCTCAGGAGGCGAGATACAGGGTCCTCAGGGTGTGAGATATGGGGTGTTTAGGGCATCAGATATGGGGTGCTCAGGGTGTCATACAGGGTGCTCAGGGCATGAGATAATGGGGTGCTCAGGGTGCGAGATATGGGATGCTCCGGGTGTGAGATATGGGGTGCTAAGGGC
Organism: Mesitornis unicolor; assembly: GCF_000695765.1. Classification (NCBI taxonomy): domain Eukaryota; kingdom Metazoa; phylum Chordata; class Aves; order Mesitornithiformes; family Mesitornithidae; genus Mesitornis; species Mesitornis unicolor. Next base: position 1,166 of record NW_010186643.1, on the reverse strand, counting down.
ATCGGATACAGGGTGCTCAGGGCATGACATACGAGGTCCTCAGGGCGTCAGATGCGGGGTGCTCATGGAGCAGACCTGCCAGTACCATGGTATGTTAAATTTGGGTGTTTGAATGCTTTCCCATTGTCCACAGTGCCCTGCTTTAGGTGCAGAAGCTGGATGGGGTGACTCTTCCTTTGACAAGTTGCTGTGCTGAGAAACCCTGCATGGAGATAAGCGGCCGTTTCCCCACATTTTGAACCTAATACTCTTTTCTTCCCACAAGGACACCTGGGGCAGCGCTGGATCCTCTGCACTGTTTGCTTATATTATCAAGGGGAAAAGGGAGCTTTGACAAGTTGCTGTGCTGAGAAACCCTGCATGGAGATAAGCGGCCGTTTCCCCACATTTTGAACCTAATACTGACTCTTTTCTTCCCACAAGGACACCTGGGACAGCGCTGGATCCTCTGCACTGTTTACTTATATTATCAAAGGGAAAAAGGGAGTTAAAAGGTCCCTGGCATCTTATCCCCATCGGGATGTGGGTTCTTCCCCCTGCTCCCTCTCCCAGCAAAATCCCATCGCAGGGCTTTGCTCCTGTGTCTCACATTTGGCGTTTCCCAACGTACCCGTACCCTGGGGAGCGTTGGCTGAGCCCCTGTTGCTGTTGCAGGTGCTCGGAGCAGCGGGTCCTGGACGACCTCCCCAGCACCAGCATCATCATCTGCTTCGTGGACGAGGTCTGGTCCACGCTGCTCCGCTCTGTGCACAGCGTCCTCGCCCGCTCCCCTCCGCACCTGATCCGAGAGCTCATTCTGGTGGACGACTCCAGCACTAAAGGTGAGCAAAAATTCCGCCTTTATGAACCTCATACAACTTCAGGCCCAAATGCAATTACAGAGAAGTAACTCAATTCTGAATAGTAGAAAGAAATCGCATTTTCTCAGTGCGGTCTGTTGACAGCGTGTGTTTCTGATGGTCCCAAACCTCTGCTCTGTAATGCTTTGGCTCTCTGCTGACTTCAGCCCTTAGAAACACTTATATTCTGATGGAAAAAAACCCAAAGGGCATCGCTGAAGCCCATGGGTGCAGGAGGTCGGGGTCCTCCCCACAGACCAACCTAAACCCAGGCTTAGTCATTAAATGTGGTGTTTAACACTGAGAAATTTGTAAAGCGCAAAAAAA
>NW_010186642.1:0-390 GCF_000695765.1 Mesitornis unicolor | reverse complement strand
AAAAGAAGGTGCTTCCTTGATTTCACTAGGAAGAATATCTTTTTCTGGGGAGATAGACGATTTGTCTTGGATTGGCAATAGCTTGGGGGTTCCTTCCTCTATTTTGTAGGTGTGGGAGTAGTGTTCTAACTGTGCATACCACTTTCTCACAGTATCTCGCTGTGCCACCCCTGCAGGAGGAGGGGTACCAGCCAGTAGGTACCAGCCAGTACTGGCCTCAGCACCTTAAAAGGTCCTCGCAGAATGATTTTCTGTTGCTTGATGGTCTTTTCTGCCTCCTGTAAGGCCAGAGCAACCACAAAAAGGCCTTTCTCCCATACAGAGTACCGTTTCAGTTGGACCCTCTGGACCACGTTGCTACATGTGAATGGATGCACCATGTGCTGCAAA
>NW_010186641.1:1074-1747 GCF_000695765.1 Mesitornis unicolor | reverse complement strand
GTTTTGGGGGTGCCAGCACCCCTGTCCCTCCATGGCTGCTCAGCCACGTGGCCAGGGGAGGGGGCTTTCCCATAAAACCACCTTTGCAACACTCCCCACCTTGTGGCCCCCCTTTCCCCACTAGCACCCCAAAAAGCAACCCCTTCCAGTGGCAATGACGGGGGGCACTGGGTCTCCCTCCTTTGCTGGAAACACCCCCAGCCCCCAGCCCCAGCTGGATCTCATCTGGGAGGGGGCCGGGGGCCGCCCACCCCTCCCCGGCCTCTCCCACTCCCTCCCCAAACCAGCCCTAATGAGAACAAGCTGGGCCCGGGCGGGAGGAGGAGGAAGAGGAGGAGGAGGCGGCAGAGGAGGCTCTGTCCTGGCAGGCAGCAGGAAGGGGTGCGAGGAGCTGCGGGCGAGGTGAGGACCCCTCTGGCGACACCACCCCAATTTTGGAGTGGCTCCTGAGTGGGGGGCGCAGGCCACGGTGAGGGTGAGGGTGAGGGTGTGGGATGGAGGCGGCTGCAGGCCCCGGGGTGAGGATGGGGATGGGGATTTGGATGGGGATTTATGTGTGGCTGGTGATGGCCACAGCAACTGGCCCTGCTCTTGGCACTGATTTAGGCTTCAGTCGGCCCCTCCATGGCTGCTCGTTAGCTCTGCTCGCTAATGGTGAATTAATGACTTTGCC
>NW_010186641.1:661-925 GCF_000695765.1 Mesitornis unicolor | reverse complement strand
GGGGTCCGGGGGCACCTCCCGCCTCCGTTTGTTTGCTCTGCTTTAATGTAAACCAGATTTTGCAGCCAGGAAGGAGCCGGAAAGCCAAGTCCCGCTCTGGAGTCCCTCTGCTTTGCAGCGCTGGCTTTGTTTTTGGGGGAAAATAGGAGGCGGGCTGGCATTTTGGGGGCCTGATGTTGGGGGAATGGTCCTGGGGGGTCACCACTGATAGGGCTGGCTTTGTGCCCTTGCTGTGGGGCCACGAGGAGGGGGAGAGCTCTGGGA
>NW_010186641.1:0-590 GCF_000695765.1 Mesitornis unicolor | reverse complement strand
CCTGATCAGGGGGGCTCACCACAAGTCATGGCTTTGAGATGGGAAATGCTCAAACAGACCTGGCCTTCACCCCTCACCGGAGATGCTCGGGGAGCCAAAACTCCCCCGGGACCCCCAGTTCCCTGCACCCCAGCCCCAGGGCTGCCCCTCTGCAAAGGCCCTGGGGTCCCGTGCCCCGTCCCGGCGCCAGGGGTGCAATCCCACGCCAAACTATTTTTAACGGTGCTGGCGCTGGGAATGGTTCATAACGGTCCGCGCCGGGACCGGCGGTTGGGAAACGCCGGGGCCGCCCCCTCCGCAGCGTCGCCTGTGTCAAAGTTTCCACTGGAAACCTCAATTTTTTCAGGAATTTTCTAATCGGCCAAACGGCCGCTGTCTGACGCCGGGCGCTGGCAGTGGCCCCTCGTCGTCCCCCGGGCTTGAGCAATTCGCCTCGGCTGCTTTCCATCTATTTTTTGCAGCGTCTGGTTGCAAAACAAACACAGACCCTCGCTTGGCGGCGGGGGCGAGGGAACCAGAGCTGCGTTTTGCTCGATTTGAAGGAAATTCATCCAGGTGAATTGGTGCAGACCTGAGATAACTGTCAGGGG
>NW_010186640.1:0-7807 GCF_000695765.1 Mesitornis unicolor | reverse complement strand
CCCTAACGTTCTGTGATTCTGTGAAGAAGCAGAGAAGACTTGCGTTTCCACAGGGATTGTAGCCTCGAAGGGGTCATGCATAGCCAAGGGTGAAGCATCACTTTTTGAGTGTTCTTTGGTGACTGTCAGCTCATTTTGTTCAGCATGGGACAGAAGGGGATGGCTCAGACAGAAATACTTAGCACATGGGGCTAAGTAAGAAACAGAAAGGTCCTGCAGAGGAGAAAAAGTATAAGCAAAACTGAGTTGAATGTAAAAATATTAATGGAAATTTTAGCTTATGTAAGAACAGATTTGGTGCCCACAGGGTTACCCCAAAGAAAGGAAATCTCAGAAAAACTCTTGTGGTTTGGAAAAAACAGTATTTAGACATACATTAGAAAATAAATATATAGAAAAAGGAAAAATGTTTAGGGATTGATATCAAATCAGAAGAATCCTAGAAAATAGATATAGGAGATGGCAGGCATAAGTAAAGCTCATGTCTGGGTTTTCTTTGCACACTGTTGTGGTATGATTTGGGTGCCTGGTTCTTTCGAGCTTCCCTGCAAAGCCCAGCCCAGCGGAAGACTCCACAAACCTCGGCAAGGAAGGTGTTACTGGAGATGGCTGAGATGGGAGATAGTTGGATCATGGGATGAACAGCTTCAGGTGCACTCCTGTACAAGGCAGGGGTCTTGTTTGAACTTCATACAGTGGATTCCAGCTCTGTTTCTGTTTTTCCCAGCTTGTCTCTTGTTTCTCGCCAGGTTCTGTTCCTTTTCTGTAGTGGAATAATGACAGATTGCTGGGATGCACGCGTGCTGTGTAGTCACTTAGAGAAACACAGGCACAAGTGGTCTCAGACAGCCTCTCCCTACTGAGATCCTTGTAGTGGAAATTGTGCCATTGATTTTCCAGCATCCTATGAGCAATATTTATTTTCACATTTGCCAAATGCATATACTGTTTTGTACAACAGCAATGCACATCACCCTACCATTCGTCAGGTGGCTAAGCGCTCCCCAGCAAGACACAGAGCCATTCTGCACCTGCTCATCTGGAAGGGGAGATGAAGAGCACCAAATCTAGTTGAAAAGGCGGAGAGAATTTAGACAGACAGCATTTAATAATGGGCCTAGAATATGGCCAGCAACCAGAAGCAGCAGTTTTGCCTTTGCAAAAAGCCCCATCTTGATTATTTTAATGTCCACAAGGAATCAGAGCCTTTGTTTTAGCTCTTATTTGAGAAATAGCAACTCCTATTCAACCAGGCAGCTTAACATACTGCAGTGCCAAAGTCAAGGAGAGAAACCTTTGTTTCGGTGCCTGTGGTGCTGCGCAATCAGCTCACCTTGCCAGTTTTGATATTACAGTAGTGCTCTGCTGCTGGCTGCAGAATTTATCAGCAGTGCAGACATCTCCAAAAACCCTGTCTGGGGGGGATTCTGGTGGGTCTGCTGCTCATCTGAGACCTTCTGCTTCCCTATGAGTCTTAGAAACCATCACAGAAAATTCAGCCCAGTCAAGGCCCACACCTTATCTTGAGGAAGGGAAGAGGAGAGATTTATTGACAAGACTTTCCAGAGGGATGAGATGGGCTGTATGTTCCTATGGCCTCCAGAAGCTGGCTGGCCAAAGGGTTCAGGATGGAAGAAATGTCTGCAGCTGTTGGAGAGCTTGGCCAAAAAAGACCATCCTGTAGGCAAACGTGGGTCTGAGGCATCTGCATCCTGCCCCAAGGCTGGAAGGTGAATGCACCTCACTAGGAGACTTTTCAGCCTCTGAATCTCTTTGCGGGGCCCCAGCAGTTACACAGGGACCTTCTGTTACTGTTCCTCCACTGTCCTTCCCCTGCCTAGGCTCTCCTTTCTCTTTGCTCTGGGATGCTGCCGGGTAAGTAACATGTCAGGTCATGTCCATGGCCATAACCCTCTGTGGCCCTTGGATGCACCTCCACATCCAGGGGCTGGTACGCAGTGCTGTGGGTGACCCCTTCCCTGGGCAAAACAAGGCTGACTTTTCTGCTTTCTGTGGCCATCGCGCTCTCACTGTAGCTGTGGTACTCACAGTGTTTGTCATCCAGCATTCACTGGATATGCTGAGTATAACTTTGTGTATTTTATATTAATATTGCTATTAGTATTAATTTATTATCTTTTTAAAATCAGTTTTTATTTCAACTCACAGAGCTCCTTTTCTTTTCCCAGTTCCCCTCCTCAGGTGGGGAGGGGTCATCGGGTGATAGAGCACATCTCTCTTCCTCCCAAGCAGTGCTCTGGCCCCTGCTTGCTCGTAGCCAGCAAGGTGGTTCTGGGGGCTGAAAGCAATTCTTGCCAAGAACAACATTTTGCTGCCCCCAGGACAGCATTTCTTTATTTGGCAACCTTGCAAAACCCAGTTTATATAACCACAAATAAAAATGGGTGATACAGGACATATATTAGGAGAGAAGTGGGTAAATCCTCAGCCGGTGTAAGTCAGTGTGGCAACACTGGTTTCCAAGGGGCTACCCTGATTTACACCCACTGAGCTCAGGCCAAACATTTACATTTACAGTGTACAGACATGATAAAATGAAATAAAAACAAAATAGTAAACCTGATTCTATCTTAAAGCTTTATGTGAGCCATAAATGGGTTTGGAATAAATCACGTACCTCTCACGGGTCTTATAACTCAGACCACTCAGCTTCCAGAGGAGCATGGTGCAAAGCCCATTGCTCACCCCACCTGTTTAATCAGGTAGAGATTTGTTGCTCAGTGGAGGTGTACTCCATACAGAGTACTGCTTGACTCGGCCGAAGAGTCAAACACTTGAAAGTTGGGGATGCTGGAATTAGGACTGCATGGGGAATAAGAACTTGCTTTTCCTGGTGCTTCTGACTTATGAAATACCCCCTAGCCACAGCCATAGTTGGTTTTCCCTGCCTCATTCAATTTTTGTGGCTTTTTGGGTTTTTTTTTGGGGGGGGGGTTTATGATTTGTGGGATATTCCTTTAGACATTGGCTGAGACACTAAATAACATTTCCCTTACAGATGATCTACCACTGCATTAAATTTCAGGTTCATACTGAGGACATCTGACATTATTGTTGTTCAAAGAGATGGAAAGACAGCAGGTAGATTATTCCTAATCTTGTCTCCTAGGCCATTTAAAACATGTTTGTGTTGCTTTAAAAAATACATATACCCCTAGGCAGTATGGGTTGAAAAGCAAGGTTAGTGGGGCAGGCACAGTTATAAGTAACCAAAACCAAACTTACAGAGGCAGCTGTGACTCTTGACTTCAGTGAGAAGTCTGGATGTTTTGGGGCTTGCAGAACAGAGTATCTCTTTTCTCTGCTGCTTTAAAGCCTTTTCCTCAAGTCCTTCCACAGCCACTGTGTGCACAGTGCTGGGTCATCCCTGGCGTCTGTGCTCCCTTTTGCAGCAAACGAGCAGAAAAGCAGCACACTTGGCTCAGGGCTGCTGCCTTCTGCAAGAGTTTGTGTTGGCTTCTCCCTAGTGGTGGTTGAGTGACCTTGAAACACAGGGCAACAAAATCCTTCCTAACACGCTGCAGAAAAAAGCACGGGACAAACTCACCTCTAGCAAAGGGAATTTTGCTGGTCAGTTGTGTCTGTGTGCCTCTGCACGATCCCTCCAGCTTTTCAGCAACCACATGAGCAGGGAGCTCAGCTTCAGGTGACATATGTGCAGCCGCCCAGCTCCTGCGGTTCCTCCACCAAGCCCCTGCCCTCTCACCTCTGAGTGTTTAATGGTCCAAGTTACACTCTGAGCGGGACACAACAGGCATTCTGGGACTGGGAGCCTGGCCAGGCTGCTTATCCAAAACCTCTGGCATCTCTGTTTACTAAGAAAAAAAAAAAAGAAGAAAAAATGCTGCAAACTTACATGACAAGCCAAATCCTGGGATTTATTGCTAGCTCCTGAGGGATTAGAGTAGCAGGAAGGAGCTGAGCCTGTGTTTTCTTTCTGATGGGTGATTGCAGTGGATACCGTCTCTTCTGAGCTTTTCCTGACAAGAGCTTCAGCTTTGCTTCATGCGTCTAAGCTGTGTGATAAATTGTTGGGGTGATCCCATAGACCTTTGCAGCAGCTTAAGTTACTGTGTGGTTTTGTCACTTCCCAAAGTGCCCGGTGCAGCAGGAAGCAGCCCTCCCGTGACTGTGCATAGCCCCATTCCTGTGTCACTTTGGCTGGGGCGCTCTGCTGCTTCTGTACTTCCTGGTGCCTGTCACACTTGTCCCTGTGTTGTGGTTCAGGCAGTTGTTCTGTCACTCGATGACCCTCCCTACCTGAGGGAAGGAATCAGGGAAAGGAAAGGAGACCTGTGGGGTGAAATAGAAGCACATTTATTAAAATAATAATAATAAACCTCAATATTAATAGCAGCATTAATATAAGGTAGACAGAGTTATACTGAATTGACACAGTGAGGGAATAGGACTCATGAGTGGAATGACAGGTGACTCCCTCTCTGGACAGCAGCCATTGAAGAAGGAGAGCTGTCTTTTTTTTATGATATAGAAAAATTTTTGTTGACCATCATGGGGTCAGATTGAGTTAAACTGCCCTGGGTTTCTGCTTCCCCCATCCTCTGCATTTGTTTACCTCAAGACCTTGATCATCACTGTGGTGGCCAAAAACTAAGCCAAAGTGTCTTATCAGTTTATTCTGATGAAATTGAATATTGTAGTCCTTACAGAATGCAGCTTTCCGGAACAGAAAACTGATTCTGTGGTTCTATCCCAGTGAAACCAGGACGTCCTGCAGTGATGATGTTTGCTGCACTGTATGCCATGGCATAATTGGGTTGTCCTTGGATTGCTCCCTTCAGGTCCTTCTGGCCCCATTTGTGGGCTACATGGGCCATTCTCAAAGGAATGGATTCTGTGTCTGACCCTGCACGACTTTCAGGCACTGGCCACCCTGCTGCATTCAGAGGAACCACCAACTTGGTCTGTCATCTCCTCTGGATGCTGCACTGCTGCAGGGGCTGTTGCCTTTGGTGTCTGCCCAATGCCAGGCAGACATATGGCTCTGTAATGGAGCTAGGCATTATTATCATATCAATATCCCATTATCATAATGAAACTCAAGGCAGGAAGCAGACGGCTGCACATGGAACAAAGCCTGCCAGATGCAGCCAATTCCTTTATTACCAGTTTTGGCAGGATCACAGAGTGCATGCAAAGCATTCTACTCCTCCAGAGTCATCCTCCTTCCTTTCATGTTGGTACACACTCATGAACTTGCACACGTATGTGTGAATCCAATTATTTGCTAGCATCACCTCCCTTTCTGCTGATATAAAGACAATAAGGGGCAATGTACAATTCTATGACTGTGCTGGATAATCACTGTGACACATCTGACAGTGATACATGTATTGTATTTTTAAAAAGTCTTTATTCTGTCAGCCTGTCATTCACAAGCAATGTACTTCATAAGCAGTTTTCTGCAGAGATCCCCCTTGTCTCTTCTCGCTCTGATGCCGCCAGCCGATGGCATCTCTCCTGCCTCTGTCAGAGACCGGTCCTTCTCACATCTCCCCATAGCCCTCCACTCTTGCTAAACCATTCCCTGACACCATTATGGAGTCAGGAGGCAGAGGGACTGCAGCAAAGGTACCGCATCTCAGCTTGGATAAAACGTTTAATAGAAAAGCTCACAAAACCTTCCTGGCAAAGCATCAGCTGTCCTTGTCTTTGAGAGCTGCGCAGTCAGTCCATACAGAGGGAGAGCTTTCCAGAGCCAAGGACCAGCCGGCCAGGCTCTGCACAGGCATGGGTGCTGCATGGATATCAGTGGGCAGAAGGGTGAGCACCAGCCTGGTTAGTGTGATTATCCCAGAGATTATTTGTGCTACAGGGAGGTCAGATGCCATCAAAATGCCTGCCAGGCTGCAGGACTGGTGTTGGACAGGTTATTAAGAGGCAGCCGAGGACTCTCTGCATTTGGGAGATGGACCCACGGATGTGGCTGATGCACAAAGCTGGCACAAAACCCCAGTTGAGCAGAGACAATGTGCCCAGCATCTCTTGAATGTGGGTACTGTGTTAGCTTCTCAGAGCACCCCTTGGTCCCTGTGCACATGTCAAAGGAGGAGGACTAGGAGAGCCTGAGACAAAGGGATGTGATGGCCCTGGGTGTTTGGCCACACTCAGGCTGGTCTGTGAAGGGGGAGAAGATCCCAAGCTAAAATGTAGATTTCTGCAGCTGTCTCAAACACAACTGCAAGTGCTGAGAGACTGAAATATCTCTGAAAGGACACTTCTCCCAATATTTTTTGCACAGCATGACCCTCTGAGCCTGTTCTTATGGAGGGCAACCAGAGAAACTGGACCTAGATGGTCCCAAACGTCCTCCTTCTCCTTCCCTTCAGATGTAGGGAGGAAACACCTGGGAAGCAAGAAACACCTAACAGGGAAGAAAGACTCAGTGTGTGACAAACACAGCATGCCAAAAGGACTCAGCAGGGGGACTTAAAGATACCTCAGAGAGCACATATGTGGTTGGGCTGTTACAGGAAGAGGTGGAAAACATCAGCAGGCAATAGCCAAGAGTGGCTGGAGAAGAGTAGTTGGTTGGTCCAAGGCTGGGGAGGACACAACCAGTGCGGACCAGTACAAGGGCTATGGTCCCTGGCAAAACCCCAGCATGTGGCATGTCCCTGGGGGTGCTGGGCTATCTCACCATTGGGAATTTAGGGTAGGAATTTAGGAAGGGAACATTGCTGGGAGCCCAACAAATGCGATGCAGTTTTGGCCCATTCCAGGCTGGCAGGAGAGCTGGAAGAAGCAGGGCGCCAAGGCAAAGCGGAGGTGGGAGGTGTGGTATGAAAAGGCACTTCAGAACAACCAGTCTTAAGTGGCCCAGGGCTTTGTGACAGTGCGTGGTCATTGGGTGTGTAGTAATGAGGTTCAGTTGTTAAAAATCAAAGATTAGGCCTTTCTATTTAAAGATAAAGCAGAAGGGCTGGTATCCCACAAGTACTCAGTAAACAAATACAGCCCAGAGAGGAAAGGAGCCAAGCTCAGCTCTTGTACCGTGATCCAGGGGGAACCAGATTGATTTTGTAAAAGTTCCATCAATGCATTTTAGCAAATCAGTGCATCCCATTTGGTCTGGCTTTCCTCAAGTAGGTCACTGGTTAATCCAATGCAGGCAATGAGCCACTTTCTTTCTTTTTATTCTTTGATTTTGATTTTCTAGCAGGTATGGTTTTGCAACCAGCATGATAAAAGGGTATTTGTTGCTGGCACCTGAAAGCATTCTGCTCCAATAGGTATCTGTATTACATTTCAAACACATCAGGATGTCTCTAATTCCCCGGCCATGGGAAGTTAGGCATTGTGAACTTTGGAATAAATTTTTATTAGTTCTCTAGTAGGGCCACAGTGAATCTGAATTTTAAAAAGGTAAGGTAAAATGTCTGCTTGTCCAATTAAAATAATAATTCTTAGCAATGAATGGTGAAAACACATGTATTATGTGTGCAAATGAAGTTATTGCAATTAAAAGTTATGCAAGTGGGAAAATGCTCAGAAGTCTCCAAAAGAGCAAGGAAAACATCATTAATAGACTTTGGGAATAAGGGCTATGAAAGGAAGTGACTTGGGAAATATTTACTGCAATATATTAAAAGATGGAGGAAGATAACCTACCAAAAAGGTAATTTTTTTGTACTTTGCAGGATGCATTAGAGGAGTTTCTTTTGGGAGCACAAGACAACAAGGAAGTACCTGATGTTTTTGTGACCCGTGTTTCACAGAATCACAGAATCGCTCACCTGGAAAAGACCTCTGAGATCATCACGTC
>NW_010186639.1:2157-3782 GCF_000695765.1 Mesitornis unicolor | reverse complement strand
CATTCCCAGCCCCATTCCCACCCCATTCCCAGCCCCATTTCCAGCCCCATCCCCACCCCATTCCCAGCACCATTCCCAGCCCATTCCCAGCCCCATTTCCAGCCCCATTCCCAGCTCCATTCCCAGCCCATTCCCAGCCCATTCCCAGCCCCATTCCCACCCCATTCCCATCCCATTCCCACCTCCATTGCCAGCCCCATTCCCAGCCCCATTCCCAGCCCATTCCCACCCCAGCATGTCCCCGCACTGGGCCATAGAGGGGAATCACTCCCTTCAAAGACTGAGAGTGCATTTTGCTAATCAGGATTACAAAGAGCAAGGGAAGAAAAAGAAGCCGGCAACAACTCTGTCCTCTAAATGCTAAATTCGCCCTTGGACACAAAGAACAAATTGATAATTATTGTTCTAATTCCTCTCCCCGAAGGTCTGGCTGGATAATTACACGTGTAAGCTCTCTGCAGATGGAAAGCCCGGGCGCGGAATTCGCCGCCGCCTGAAGCGCGCTCCCATCACCGGTCCCACCACGAGCTCCCACTCCCGCTCCCGCCCGAGGGGTCTCGGGGACCCCCTTTGTAATTTGGGCTGTGTTATGACCCCCTCACCATGACTCTTCTTGCACCGAGAAGGAAGATTTGCTGAGGATGCGTCTGCTCCTCGTGTTAAACCGGTTTTCGGAGCGCCAAGCAAAACTTGCTCCGAAAACCGGGAACATAGAGGCTGAAATCGCAAGCCACGCACGGCTCCGAGTTACGGAGCGGACAGACGCGTAAATCTCCGGGCTTAGGCCTTAAAATCTGATTGGGGATATTAAAAGAAAGTAGATTTGAAAGATATGCAGAGTCCAATATTATTTAAAGCCTCGTAAGTCAGTAATAACGCTTTAAAATCCACTCTAAATCTCGGCAGGAGCCGGGGAGGGCTGGCTTGGAGCTGCTGAGCTGCGTTTCACGTGTGCACAGGTACAAGGGAGCGGAGCCGATGGTGGGGAACCGTGGTGGGGAAGGGGAAACCGCAGCAGCCCCTGCTCCTCCGGCGCAGGAAACGCGGTGTAAACGCGCCCTGCGTTAGCGATGCGGTTTGGGATCAGCGTCAATGGTTCTGGTCCAGCGGGGAGGGACTCGGTGCAGGAAAGCCTGGGATCACGGGATTGTCACTGGGATTTGACAGTGGGGAAGCACCACAGCTATTGAGTGTTCATCCTCCTCGTCCAGGCGTGGGGATCCCAAAATCCTGCGGATTTCCTCACAGCCTTGCTCTGCTTCGTGCTCTCATAAATACGGGGACAGAGCCTGCAGGGGGGTATGGCCAGTGAGATGCAGCATCCACCTACAGATCCCAACTCCCCAGGGTGAATTTTCCAGCAGTATTTTGGGTTCAGCCTCTCCAATCCCCTTCCCTCGCCCGCCTTGGCCCGGGGCAGCGCGATGCTGCTCCGAAATCCCCAAAACAGCCCCGCTGTGCAGGAAAAAGCGCCTGGCTGGGTGTTCACACCGACCACTGCTGTGTCTTTGCGCCAAGCTGCAGCATCACGAGGATGCTCTGCTTTTCCTCGGGGCTCCCCAACGCCGCTGCCGCCGTGGTCCAGCGCCGGACGGAGCGACCCGGCTCTTTATAACCTGGAAAGG
>NW_010186639.1:1464-2041 GCF_000695765.1 Mesitornis unicolor | reverse complement strand
CAGGATCCTCCTCGCCGCCGCCACGCGCTCGTCACAACGTGGGCTGGAGATGGGAGATCTGTTTTTCCTGGTTAATAAGGTTTATTTTTGTTCCGAATGAATAATACATGATTAGTGTCAAAATAAATTACAGTCCTTCCATTATAAACCACTTTGCTGCTCTGTATCTTCTCCTCTCCCTGTCTTCCTGCTTCTTTCAACAATCTTTCTTCCTCTTTGGCTCCTTCCCTGTCTTTAAAGCTCCCTCTCCCTCTTGTCACCGTCACACCGTTCATTTTCGCGGCAGAACAGAATGTAAATTCGGTGCCTCGGGGGCCGAGCGCGGCTCAGCGCGCGTTGCACGAGGAAGCGCGACGATTGGTCTGAATTATGCAAGAGCAAACCAAAGCGGGCCGGGAATTCACTCCTTTGATAGAAACAATCACAAAATCCAACCCTAAGTGGTGCTTTTCACCGCGCCGGTTTGCGGGGTGAAGGGGTACAAAGGGCCTGTCCGGATTGGGGAACCGCGTTGACTTTTCGGATGCTCGTGCCGCCGGCAGCGCCGCCAGCATCGCCACCGGCAGAGTCCGGCCTT
>NW_010186639.1:0-1433 GCF_000695765.1 Mesitornis unicolor | reverse complement strand
CTGTGCCCGCTGGTGGCCGGCCCCCATATGCATAATTTAGCAGGGAATACTGCGTTTCGGAGCCCTGCGGAAGGTGACGCAGGTGAAGTGCCCCTGGCATTGCGATCGCCTTGCCGCCGCGCTCGACAGCGGCCGTACTTTTCTGTATCCCGTCATTAGAAGAGGAAGGAGCGGCTTCATAAAATATTTAAATTGCTAAAAATAATTGATTTCCTTTCAAGGCCCTTGAAGCGAAGCCTTATGATGGTGTAAGCGCTGCCCGGGTCATACTCCAAAGAGTCAAAGCCATCGTGAAAGAGCCAGCAGCAGCCGCTTCAGAGGGAGGACCGATGCCTTGATTTAATTACTCTGCACAATGTGGGCTTTGCTTCTCCGCCCCAGATGATGAGAAATCCCCCGAATCAACGCCCCCATCAATGCTCTCCATCACCAGGCTCTGAACTTTCCGTGCCCAACGCCTTCGCACCACGCGTTCCCCAAACGTGCTCAGTCACGCACCGGGGTCGTCGCCCTTGTTCTCGTTGCCTGCCATAAAATAAGGCACACGGCGACCTTTCCTGAAAGGGAAAGACGATCTCGGCTTGATAAATCCCAGGGAACACCGCGCGCCTCATTCGGTTTTATTACCCTTGTCGCGAGGTTACAGAAATGCTGTTTCAGATTATTGCACTTAACCCGCTGCCAAACCCCGCAGTAAATCAGCCCCTGCGCCCGGCTGCGGCTTTTTGGGCAGCCCAAGGCCCGGGTGAAAGGCACGGCAAAGGGGGTGGCTGTGGTTTGAACCTCACCCGCAATCCCTTCCCGTAACCCTCCTTTGGGGTGTGTTGTACAGGGGGATGTTTGTACCTTGACAAGGTGCAAACCCAGCCAGGGAAATATCTCCCGGGTTGGTTTGTGCCAACAGCTGAGTCATTTAAATGGGGGGGGATTTATACAGGCAGGAACAAATTGGGCACCTGCGCCGGGAAAGCTGAGTTAAAGCCAAAATAAAAATCAGTCCCCGATTGTTTGGAACCGGCTCCGCTATTGTGCATCAAGGACATTGTCTTTGGCGAGACAATTCGTTATCCGAGCTCGTCCTCAAGATGCCACGGGAGGGAAGCGGCGGCGTCTTCCTCCAATTCTCGTGATTGTTCGAGACGACGGCGCGTACATAAAAACCCCATCGATTCCGACGGGTCTCAGCTTTGCTGTTTGAGAACCAGGCCTTCGCAATACGGCGAGGGATAAAGGCTTAAAACTCGGGTGTTATCTAACACGAAGCGCTCGCCGCCGCGGAGGCAGATGGTTCTGCAGGCTGCAGACGGCCACGGCCGGATTTAGGAGCCGGGGGATGCCCCGAGGGCATCTGAGCAGGATGGGGGGTCCCGCCTGGGGCAGGGGGTGATGGGGCCGTGGGGACCCGGGGTCCTTGGGGTCTGTGTTTCCCACCC
>NW_010186638.1:0-231 GCF_000695765.1 Mesitornis unicolor | reverse complement strand
CGGGCGGGAGGCACCGGGGAGCGGGGACCCCCCCAGTCCCCGCCGTGCCCACCTTCCTCATCCTCATCCTCATCCTCCCCCGTCGCGAGTTGCCTCGGTTTTTCCCCCAACCCCACGATCCCATCGGCGGCGTTTCCCGATTTTTATTCCCCGCTTGGGAAGAAGCTTCCGTCCCCTCAAAAATTATGGTGAGGACCAGGGGAGAGAGGGTCCAGAGGAGAGCGGGGACCT
>NW_010186637.1:4956-6861 GCF_000695765.1 Mesitornis unicolor | reverse complement strand
TCTCCAGCACCCGGCGCTGGGCAGGAGCCGGCCTCTCCCCCAGCAGCAGCACCGCCTCGGGGTGCACCCCAATGTTGGGCACCCTGGGGCATCCCTGGTGGGAGGGCGGCAATGGGGTGGGGGCTACATGCAGCATCCCCTGCCCAGGCAGGGAGCTGGGAACAGGGCGGCTGGGTGCTGCGCTTGGGGGGGTTTGGGGATCAGCTTCCCACTCTCCTCCAGGCTGTGTCATTCCCACTTCGCTGCGCTGGGTGGGATCGAGCCCTTCATTTGATGGGAATAGGGATGGCTGTCCCTGGGACACTGCTTTGACATGCAGGGTTTGGTTACAGCCCCAGCCATGCTGGCGAGGCGGTGAATTTCTCTTCTGCACCAAGGAGGGTGCGGATCAAGTCAGTGTCTTCTCCCCAAAACCTCGGCTCTGCTGTTTGGGGAGCTCCTGCTGCTGTCAGGGACAGATCCTGGAGCATCAGCGGGAGAAGAAGGGTCCCCAGTGCCATGTCCCCTCGTTGTCCCCAAACCCCTTCTGGAGCAGCCTGCATCTATGGAGACTTGGGGGGTCTCCTCCTTGCCCTACAACAAACCCCTGGCCAAAATGCTGCCCGCCTTGGGGTGCTAGGGAGCAGTGGGCCAGGGACAGGATGAGGTGCCCCCAGTTTCATTCGCTGCATCAGGGTCAGTTGCGTTGGGTGTCTGCTGCTACACACGACCAGGAGCGGGCAGGTTGTGTCCCATCTGCTTCGCCAGACGTCCATCCGTGGGGGTTGTACAAGGAAAGCAACACCAACGAGCCGCTCTGGGGCTGGAAATGTCCATGTTGACAGGATGGAGGGTGTCTGATTCAGTATGGACTGGGGTCTTCCCTGCTTGCACCCAGAGGATGCAGCAGCTGGGGAACCCCATGGCAAGAAGTCCCCACAGTTAACGCTGCACCACCTGATGCTGTGAGGTGTCCCCTTCCCTGGGCATCCTGATGGGCAGGACAGGTTGGTGGGAAGGGGGGCTCTGGCACTGACAGGACACATCGTGGTCCTCTCCACAGCGGGCAGCCGGGTGAGCCAGGAGCTGCGCTACACCAAGGAGAAGCTGGGCGAGGAGTCCGTCTACACCTCCCAAATGTTGATCCAGACCCCGAAGCAGGAAGGGGAGAACATCCTGACGCAGGAGGCCCTGCAGCTCCACCTCGAGGCGGCCCTGGCCGCCAGCAAAGTCCAAGTCTCACTCTACGGAAAGTGAGTGCTAAGAGATGGGGACCCCCGGCCATGCCCTCTGTGTCGCCCCGCACCCCTTGCCGTATGTCCCGTGCCATGATGCCCGTCCTCAGCTCCTCCTTCTGCCTTTCCAGATCGTGGGATTTGAATAAGATCTGCTACAAGTCGGGTGTCCCCATCATTGAGAACGGCATGATCGAGAGGGTGAGTGCTGGGCATGGCGTGACCCTCGGGGAGCCCCCCCATGGGGGATCAGTCCCCCAGGACGCCGGCAGCGGCTGGGCTGTGGTGGGGATTGAAGGCGTCTTGGTGCTGCAAAGGCACCCCCAGCTCCTTGCAGGAGGGCGCAGGTTTGGGCAGCCTGGCAGGGCTGGGGAGGGGAGCAAGGGAGGAAGGGATTTGACCCACCCCTGCTGACCCCTCGCTTCTCCTCCTCCCACAGATGATAGAGAAGCTGTTCCCCTGCGTGATCCTGACGCCCCTGGACTGCTTCTGGGAAGGCGCCAAGCTGCAGGGAGGCTCAGCCTACCTCCCGTGAGTCTGGGGGGGCTGTGTTGGGGTACGGGGGGGCCACGGGTGGGAGCAGGGACTATGGGGGTAGCTGTACTTGACCTCCTCATGCAGCTTGGCCCTGCTGCCCTGAGCTCTCTTGGTGCTGCTGCTTGTCCTGCTCATTCCGAGGATGGTCCCATCA
>NW_010186637.1:4385-4684 GCF_000695765.1 Mesitornis unicolor | reverse complement strand
TTCCTTCTGTTTACGCGTGTGTTTGTCCGGGAGAGCCGGGGCGGCTTGTGCATTGTCAGCAAACGCAGCCCCGCGCTTTCTCATGCTAATGCTGCTCTGAAAGCTGCCCCTTGCCAAACAGATGAAATAGTGGCCTTATTCAGGCTGCTGCCGGACGGGAGGAGGGGGAAGGGGCCGCAGCATCCCCAGCCAGGACTTGGGGGACCCGGCTTTTATCCCCCCCCCAAAGACCTCAGGTTCTCCCCATCCCAGCTTGGGGACCGCACGGGAGCAGGAGCAAGCGGGGCTGGGGTGGCCGT
>NW_010186637.1:3974-4198 GCF_000695765.1 Mesitornis unicolor | reverse complement strand
GAGGGGTGAGCGGGGCGGGAGCTGGGGAGAACAAAGAGCAGCAATCTATGGAAAGACAAAAGGATTTGCCCTGGCTCAGTGAAGCAAGCGAAAGCAGATAAAAGGGGCTCTCTTTGGAAGCAGCAGCAGCTCCGGTTGGTATGTGGGAACCTCGAGTGGCCGGATCCGGCCCATCCAGCCTTCATGAATTATTAGGCTGCGTTTCTACCCAAAGCCCACACTCG
>NW_010186637.1:3595-3918 GCF_000695765.1 Mesitornis unicolor | reverse complement strand
ACGCGCCAGCCGCCCCGGTTGCTGTGTGGTAACCTCGAGTGGCCGGCTCCGGCCCAGCCAGCCTTCATGAATTATTAGGCTGCGTTTCTCCCCAAAGCCCACACTCGCTCAGGGCTTTTTCTTCCTCTCTTTGGGCTGGGTTACTGGCTTTTTTTGTGTGTCCCTTCTGTCTCCAAAAAGAAGCCGGGTGAGGCTGGGAACCGGCCCCTGGCACCCCAGACTGGGATGGAGGAAGCAGAGCAATCGCAGGCAATGGATAAACCTTTTTTCCCGGGTACCCACATCCCATGAGAACCCACTGACACCACAATCCTCACCACCCA
>NW_010186637.1:3216-3490 GCF_000695765.1 Mesitornis unicolor | reverse complement strand
GCCCGTGGGCATTAATCGGCCTGACGGCTCGCACAAAGCGGGGCCGGGCGGTGGGGCCGGCTCCCCCCGCTTTGTCCCAGCCTAACAGGATCAGGCACGCTACTTGACTCGGGCACGGCCTGCTGCGCCGCGCGGGGCACGGGGGATGCTGCAGGCGACCCCGGACAGGGGTAGGGGATGCTTGGGGACTGATGCTGCTCCGCTGCATCTTCACGCCTCGCCTTTGAGGGCCTCCCCCCGACCCAGGACCCATGGGATGGGGTGGGAGTGGTGG
>NW_010186637.1:1000-3028 GCF_000695765.1 Mesitornis unicolor | reverse complement strand
CTGTCTGAGTCCCCGGGACCCCCAGTGCCCCACCAGTGCCCCCAACAAGCAGAGCCAGCAGGTGGGTCACAGCCCGTGGGGACCGGGAGGAGTGTGGGGAGTTGCTGCTCTCCTGTCCTGCATCTCTGACACTTTACCCTGCACCCACAGAGCCCCGACATCCCGGCCAAGCTCTCGGGGGGCTGCCACGGCTTTCCCAGCGAACACGAACGTTTTGGCAGGAGGAGCTGATTTTAGGTGGCATGACCAAAGACTCCCAGGGCAAGCTGCTACGGTAAGAGCCGCTGTGGTTTTGGGCATCCTCAGGCACAGCATTTCCCCCCCGGGACGATTTGGGGCAGGGATCCCTTATCCTCATCTGGTGCCTATGATGGCATGGGGAGCAGGATGCCTGGTTCCTCTGCTGGGTGTCCGCAGTGGGGCTGGGAGCCGTGGGGTGGGGGATGGACCCATACCTGCATCCCGGGGCGCTGCAGCCGGTCCCAGCGAGGTGCGTGCCTGTCCCCCAGCGCCGAGGCCCTGCAGACCATGTTCCTCCTCATGAGCCCCCGGCAGCTCTTCGAGCACTTCAAGGATGACTACGAGATCCACGACATCAGCTGGAGCGAGGAGAAGGCGGGCGCCATCCTGGAGGCCTGGCAGAGGAAATTTGTGGAGGTGAGCACCGGGAGCAGCCCCACTCGCGTGGGGCAGGGCAGGGGTGAACCTGTGCGTGGCATGGCCCCGTGCCCAGGTTTTTGTGTGGCCGTGGGTCCTGGCACCGCTCCCTTTGTAGTCCTGTGGATCCCTAGGGACCCTCAGCGGCAATGCTGACGTGCTGGGTGGCTCTGGGGAGGATGCACAGGGGACTTGGGGGGCCCTGGCTGCCCTAATGGGGTGCACCTCTGGCAGGTGTCGCAGGACTCCATCCCGCCCAACGCCACGCAGAGCGTCCACGCTTTCTCCACGACCACGCTCAACGACATCATGAAGTCCTTCTCCGACGTCAGCGCCATCCGGGTGGCCGGGGGGTACCTCCTCATGGTGTGTGTGTGTGTGTGTGTGTGCCCCTTCTCTCCATCCCCCGCCATCCCTCCCATATCCCCCTGTCCCCGCTCACCCACTGTGCTCTTCCAGCTGGCCTACGCCTGTGTCACCATGCTGCGGTGGGACTGCTCCAAGTCCCAGGGCGCTGTGGGCCTGGCTGGGGTCCTGCTCGTGGCTCTCTCCGTGGCCTCTGGCCTGGGGCTTTGCTCACTGCTGGGCATCTCCTTCAACGCAGCCACCACCCAGGTACGTGCTGGGGGTAAGGAGCCAGGTACCACGGGGCTGGTGGGACCGTGGGGGGGCTGTGGGGTGGTGCCTGCGTCCCCCTGCTGACACTGGCTGCTCTCTGGTAGGTCCTGCCCTTCCTGGCCCTCGGCATTGGCGTGGATGACATGTTCCTCTTGGCTCATGCCTTCACCGAGACCAGCCAGCACATCCCCTTCAAGGTGAGCACCCAGCCTTGCCCAGGGGCTGCCCAGCCCTCTCTCCTCTCCCCATGGTCCCTCTCCCCTCTCCCCATGGTCCCTCTCGTCACTTCCTCCCTCTGTCCCCACAGGAGCGGACAGGCGAGTGCCTGAAGCGCACGGGGACCAGCGTGGCCCTCACCTCCATCAGCAACATGATCGCCTTCTTCATGGCAGCCCTGGTGCCCATCCCTGCCCTGCGCGCCTTCTCCCTCCAGGTAGGGCCAGGGTCCTTCTCCAAGGGCTTGGAAGGGGTGTTCGGACCCTGCTCTGACGTGTCCCCCCCAAACCACAGGCTGCGGTGGTCGTGGTGTTCAACTTCGCCATGGTGCTGTTCGTCTTCCCTGCCATCCTCAGCCTGGATCTGTACCGCCGGGAGAAACGCCGACTCGACATCCTCTGCTGCTTCTACAGGTACCAGCACCGGGCTGGCCGGGATGGCGCTGACCCCACGGGTCCTCCCTGGGGGCATGAGGTGACCCTGCTCCTCTCCCTCAACCTCTTACCCCCCTTCCCTCTCTCCTCCTTTCCCCGCAGC
>NW_010186637.1:358-926 GCF_000695765.1 Mesitornis unicolor | reverse complement strand
CCCCGGCGGGCCCACCAGCCCCCAGACCACCCCCCCCGTGCAAGCCTTCACCCGGTGCGCCCCCTCGGGCCACCACGTCGTCACCGTCCTGCCGCCCACTTCCCAAGTGTGCACCTCGCCCGCCGTCCTCCTGCCCCCCGCTGACCCCCTGGGCTCCCAGGTCTTCGCCCCGTCCAGCTCCACTCGGGACCTGCTGGCCCAGCTGGATGAGGCCAAGGGCGGGCGGGAGTGCGTCCCCCTGCCCTTCTGCCGCTGGAGCCTCGCTGACTTCGCTCGGGAGAAGTACGCCCCGCTCCTCCTGCGCACTCGGACCAAGGTGAGCTGGGGACGGTGCCAGTGGTGCCACCCGAGGCGGGTGGGTGCCACAGGACCCTGCTTGACCTCCCCGCTGTCCCTGCAGGCGGTGGTGGCCGTGCTGTTCCTGGCGTTGCTGGGGCTGAGCCTCTACGGCACCACCATGGTGCACGATGGGCTGTACCTGACGGACATCGTGCCGCGGGACACCAAGGCGCACGCCTTCATCTCGGCCCAGTTCAAGTACTTCTCCTTCTACAACATGTTCATCGTC
>NW_010186637.1:0-269 GCF_000695765.1 Mesitornis unicolor | reverse complement strand
TGCGGGAGGGCAACCGCGCCCTGCCCAAGATGTGGCTCCACTACTTCCAGGACTGGCTGCGAGGTGAGGGACGTCCCTCTTCCCCGTGATCTCCCCTGCCCAAGGACCCTCTCCCCAGCCTGCACCCTCCCTGCTGCGTGGCACCCTAGGGAGGGTGGTCCCATGGTGTCCCCAGCAGTGCCAAGCTGAGCCC
The DNA here is from genome assembly GCF_000695765.1 of Mesitornis unicolor. Taxonomy (NCBI): domain Eukaryota; kingdom Metazoa; phylum Chordata; class Aves; order Mesitornithiformes; family Mesitornithidae; genus Mesitornis; species Mesitornis unicolor. Next base: position 76 of record NW_010186637.1, on the reverse strand, counting down.
TGGGGTTTCTCCGTGCCCATCCCGCTACCACCACACTCCACAGGATGATGCTGTGCAGGGTGGTGTGCCCCAAGGG
>NW_010186636.1:33435-42175 GCF_000695765.1 Mesitornis unicolor | reverse complement strand
GAGGAACGGCGAAGGGCCGGCGGCAGCCGTGTCCTCCCCGGGAGGTGCTTATTCGGCGTCGCTGGCAAGGGCGCGGTGAAGGGCTGACCCTGGGCGTCGCCCCTTGGCGGGCCTCGGAGCTGCGGGGTGCGGAGCGGAGGCACCTGCCTGCTGCCGGAGCCGGGGCTGAGCGGGCGTCCCGGGGAAATGCAGGGTTTCTGTTCTCTCTTCTTTTCTCCCTTCTCTTCCCCGCCGTGAGCGGCTGGGGCCTGCTGGGGTGATGTGCCGCAGGCCTCTCTGGCGGACAGGGTGGCAGAAATGTGGTGTCATTGCTTTCCAGGAGCAGGTGTAAGTACTTGAAGATGAGGGTGGAGGAGAGCTTCTAACAGAAATTGTCTCTTCAAGGTTAAAGCCCAGCCCCTCCCATCAGAGTTGGTGTCTTGCCATGGCAGAGGCATATCTTTTTGGATGGGTGTAGGCAGAGACCAATTCCTCATGAAGAATGATGCTGTTGTAACAGTGTGTGCTGCTTGTTTTATTAAGCAATTTTCTGTCTTCACTTTTCCAGTTGAAGTTTGTTTATTTTGCATTCTCGGTTGGATTGCTGCAAAGGTCATGAAGGAGTAAAACTGATTTAATGGGTGTGAGAAGAAGGGGGGCTGTGCCTTCATGCATGCTACTTCCAGATCTTCATTCAGACTGCAGCCTGGATGTGAGGCTGGCAGCATGATTTGCTATTGCTTGCTTGCAGTTTTTTCCCTTGTGGGTGATGTGTGCAGGAAACTCGCATAGTTTTATATGGACACTATATTGGGTTTCTGGAATCGTCCCCTGTGCTGTCTGATTCTGCCGATGTAAAGGATTTCTGGTGTCTGGATGGGTGGGGAGACTTGAACAATACAAAGTTTGCCTTGCTTTGAAATTCCTGCTACAGATGTTTTGAAAGGGGAAGGAGAGTGAAAGATTGTGATGTTTTCTCATGGAGACTTAACTTTGGGGTTTTATTTTCTGAATGTGTGATAAGGAGATATGTAACTTTAAAAAAAAAAAGAGTGGGGGGCGGGGGGAGCACGAGAGAGCTGAATAAAAGGAATTTCTTTGCAGCTCCATCCTTTTCAATGGTGCAGCTCTCCCAAGCCCCTTTTCTTCGCCCATCATCGCCTTCAGGCCAGTCAGAGGAGGGGGAGGACAGGAGCATGAAGACAGCCAAGCAGCAGGTGAACCCCTCAGGGGACAGCCAGCCTCCCTCCAGCCCCCTGCTGACTGCGCTGAACTCGGCAGCTTCTCCTTCCCAGGCGTATGAGACTTACATTGATAATGGGCTTATCTGCCTCAAACACAAGATCAGGAACATTGAGAAAAAGAAGGTAACTTGTTTTTCTTTGGTATGGCAGATCTTTAAATTGTTAATTGTGAAGCTCATTGACTATTTTAGAATACCTGGAATAAGGTTGTGTATGTATATAGAGAGTAATTGTGGATTTTTTAAAAATAACCGCTGAAAGGACCTAAATTTGAATTTGCTAGTGTTGTTCTTATAACTTATAACCCCTGTGTAGTAAAGAATGGTGTTCTTTTCTCTTACTGTTCTCAAATGGGCTACTTGCAATTGATGCTGTGAGAGCATAGCATTGTTTCAGGAAACCAGGAATGCATCTAACTGTAAACCAGCTCTCAGCTTATGGTTTTACAGTGCATGTCAAATAGCTAGCAAAAGCAGTTGAATGTTGATCAAAATTGGGGCTGCTTCTCTAACAGACTGAATCAATTCAGAACTAACTTGGAACTGATTTGGAGATGGTTTATAGTCTTGCAGAAATCTTTGTTTCTTCTATTGATTACATGCAGCTAATATTAGGATGTAGAGATACATGTAAAATTGCAAGTTAGGAACAGTGTTTCCTCTGACTCATGGGAATATCAAATTTTATTAAATACGTAATGCACTTTGCAGAAACCTTTGACCTCTATATTTTAAATATGGACAAGTCTTACTGGAAAGCTTTGAAACAGAAAGCCCCCAAAGCCTGCTCTTTTACTTTGAGCTGTGCTTTTCTGTGGTAGGGGGACATAATAGTGTTAAGAATAAGAACTGAGATAATGGTACATTTAAAATACTGTGGCTATATCTGGTCAGGCTTTTGCATTTTAAGACCTTCCAGTTGATTGGCAGGTGACTGAAGGCTGTGTGCATGATTTTTACTTGGAAGAAGGCTATTTTCTGGAAGGTAAAAGAAATAATGCTTTTGATTTTGGTACTGTCAGGATTACAAGTAATGCAAATTATGAATATGTTGCCTCTATAAATGTCTGAGAAGCTTTGTGTTATGTCTTAGGGTGAGAAGGGGGAGTGGATCAGACCTCTGGCCATGTGGCTAGGGGACTTGATCCACCTGCAGGAGATGCAGTATTACATCATGCTGTCTCATGTTGTGCACCATGCTGTAATTTTGGATAATGTCAAATAAGCATGTTTTCCTCATGAGATAACCAACTTTGTGCTGTGTTCTGATTCTGTCCAAGGAAGCTTACTGTTGTGAATTTCTAAAGTGTCTTTGATTCTTTCACATGAATGACAATATGGCCTCACCAGCAAATGAAAGTGTGGCTTACTAGAATGAGTAGGATGTAATCCTGTGTGGGTAGATACACAAATAAAATAGAATTCAACTTGATGGCAGTGAACTCCCCCTTTCTTTTCCCTGCGTGCCTAAAGAATCTTATAATATCTAATAGTTAAGTTTTGTATAGTTTACATCAGCTTTTAAAGGCTGTTTCATTATATTAGAAGTAAATCTTATTTCTTTCCTAAAGACATTGGTCTGCTTTCTTAGGAAATACTGCTATAAAATCTTGATGGCATAACTGAAGCCAGATTTTGAAATACATGTTCTGGAAAATTAAGTAGGATTATTCAAGAATAAGGTAAATAAATTCCAGCATTGACTTGGGAAAGCTAAAAAAGCCTAATTTAAAATGAGGATGCTAGATGTATTTGGTGCCTTTTAAAGGTCTAGGGTCAGTGCATTAGTATTTCTTAAATGCAACAAAGGTAGCATGTAAGAAATAAAAGATCAAAGATAGGAATGGTGGGGGGTAGGCAGACCTGCAGACCAAGACTGCCAAATCAAAGACATAGCAAAACTTTCTATATTCCTTTCTCCTGAGAACGAGAGGAAGTAGTCAAATTGTGTTCTGTTGCAGTATGCAGATAACTTAAAATATGGAAACAATATGAAACTTTAACTCATACCCACATTAAACAGAAGTCAATCTAAAAAATGTACTCTGGATTTTCCTACAGCTCAAGCTAGAAGACTACAAAGATCGCCTGAAGAAGGGAGAAGCCCTCAATCAAGACCAGTTGGTAAGTTTGCTTTATGTAGGAGTGGGTGCACTTGATCTTCAAGTATGTCAGAAGGGATAGGTTGCTCAAGGAAGTGGTGGTGTAGCTTTGCAGAAGCAATGCCTGCAGACTTGCATTAGTATCTTGACAAAACCAGATGGACAAATTGTTAATTAAGCTGAATGGTGAGCCCACAAGCTTTAAGTCTCCTACTTTAACCTTCATATTGTGTACTGAAGTAATAGAAGGTCTTTGTTCTGTAGACTTTCAGCTTCAGTGCTCCAGTACCTTTATTTCTTGATGAGGTGTCCATATGTAACTTATTTACAGGGCATTGCAGTGTTCAGACACAAACCTCAAGACTTCTGCTGTAGACAGTTAATCCTTATGTCTTTATTAACAGGTGTTACTTGAAATTACCTTTTGGCTGCACAATGCTGTTAAAGTATAATTGACAGGCAGTCCCTGTTGGTACCAAGGAAGACATGGGTCTAACTTGCATGGGATCTAAAGGCTTCCCTGATACAAGAAGCTAGTTATGAGTCACTGACATGGACAGGAGAGTATTCTCAACTTTCTCATGCTGCTATTAGATGGCTGGAAGATGCCAGCACTCAAATACTGCTGGAACAGTATGTCTGTTTTGTACTTAAGGTTGCTAGCATTTGAAATGCCAGGATGCAAGGTCACTACTCACCACACACACATCATCCACCTTGTGGAGCTAGCTTAAGTGCCTGGTCTTAAAACAGTGGTTCTGGCTTTTTCTGTCTTGGACTAGAATGGTTTCTGGAACTGAAACCAGGTTTCAGTAATGTTTTCTCTTAAGCTTGTTTGAGTAGCACTGTCACATAATCCAAAGGGTTTGTCTAGTCATCTAGGAGTCACATTTTTAAAGTGTACTTCACACACATGCTAAAGAACAATTGTGTGATAAAGGACATTAATACTTCAGTGGTAGTGCTGATCCTGCTAATGAATCAGCTGGAAGGATACTTCATTGGCTGTTAGCTTCATCACAGTGCAGCTGTAAGAGAACACAGACACAGTTTTCTTACTCTAAATCATTTTTAAATGAGAACCAGACATAAATGGGATTAGAGGGGAAGTGATAACTTGCTACCTATTTTAAAGCTACTTCTAAAATATCTTTGGTATACACCCTGGACTGTGAAAAGCTGTTAGGTAAGTGAGTTTAAGACATGGGGAACTAAAGAGGTGAAGGATTTCATAGAAGTTTTTCTTGCAAAGGCATTCAGCAGCACTAACTATGGAAAATGTGTAGGCAATTATCTTAGTTACTGGCTTTTAGTATTCCCGGCTGAGTTTAACTTTTTGACTATTAGTATTTTTGTCCCAGTTTGTAGGCTATCTCAGGCTTCTAAGATGGGGAATTAAATTCAGTCTTGGTACTTTACTTGACCAGTGGTAGTCGGACTGTTCAGATGATCATTGTAGAAGCATGTATCAACTCGGTATTTAACTGACAATCTAGTCAACACCCCTGTTTCAGTGGTTAAGTAACAAATACTGCATTTGTACCTTTCAGATGCAAGTTTCCCAATGTATATCCAAATACTGAGACCTGGTGATTAAAGCTAGAGTAGAGCTTAATAATTTAGACACTTGCCTGACTAAACCTAACTGCCTATAATACAGTAGAGCTCTAATGTAGCTTGATGTCATCTATATTTTTCATTGTTTCTCATACAGAGGAAGATGTGCACATCTGGTGATGAACTTGTTTTGCAAGCAATTTGGATTAAACTGTAATTGCTTATGGTACCTGCCTGCCAGAGCTGTTGTGTGTGCTAACCTTACTTTAGGAAACATTTCTTTCAAAAATGAGGAGCTTCCAGCAAGTTAAATGCTCTCCCTGGTAGCCTTGTGCTGTTTTGCAAGCTAAGCAGACTTTCCTCAGTAGTGTAGCTCCAACATGCTGTTAATGAATGTTAATAACAGGTTTGACAGAAGAAAGCTATTGCTTTCCTGCAGGCTGAGTTACAGCTTGCCATCAGAGTACAGTGGTAACTGTTCTTGATGCTTTCAGGTAGGGAGTTTTACTGTGCATATTTAAAAGCACAACTACTGCAATCTGTCCAGCTGTTGGTATTAAATTGAGTCTTTTTCAAATGTCAGATATATCAGCATTTGTCTTGGAAGTCATTCTCCTAAGTGAACTTGATAATTATTTCTTGAAAGGTGCTTGATAAATTGTGTGAGGACAACTTAAACTACCAGAGGAGTACTTTACAGTAACTCCTGCACTTTGTTGTGTTGAGTAGCTTTTAGGCCTAGTAATGTATAGTATACTACAAATAAGTGAATATTAAGTAACTGAACAATCAGACTGATTGAACAAATAAATGTGTAACTTGTTTTCCAGTTGCTTAGGAACACATATGGAATTTGCACATGTCACACATCTACTGGGATAATAGATTAAGCTTTTGTCACTGTACTGATAAAACATTTATCAATGCTAACACTACTTTGAAAGAGCTTTATATTAGACTGATGGGCCCATTCTAGAAAAACCTCTGATACCATGTCATGAGCATAAACCAAACTGAGCATAAAGCACACGTGAACTGAAATTAAATTTAACTTGTTACTTCCCAGGCATGCCTTATGGTATGAGGATGTGGGCAGCATGTCTGATCTACAGCATTTTGCTATCTTCAGAGCTGTCAAGTAGACTTAATAAAATGAACTGACTCCTACATCAGTATACAAAGTATTGCACAAGATGATGCCTGGAAAGTCTAATGCAGAAATACTTGTAGGATATCTGTGTGGTGGTGGCTTTGTACTGCATCTCAGACAGTTATGGGTGAATGATATTCATGACTAAATTTAAAGTACCAGCTATAGACATAGCAACTTTAAAAAAAGCTACAATATCACAGAAGTGCACACTAAATGACTAGTTCTCAATGAAAATTTAAGTACAAGTGGATTAAGATGCAATTAGTAGTCAAGTGTGAAAAATACATTTTTATTTATTCCTTTGTAGGAGGCAGTAGAGAAATATGATGAAGTAGTACACAACTTGGAATTTGCCAAGGAGCTTCAGAAGACTTTTTCAGGACTTGGCCAAGATGTAAGTATAAAATGCTCTTCTCTGTATTTTCAGAGGGTAACTGCAAAGTTTGTGCTATTCTTCTAATGGCTAGATTTATATGCCAGTATGCAGAATACTACAAAGTTTCTGTCTTGAGACTTGGAGGAACAATGTGCTTAAACTGTCTGGAGTAGTGAGTAGAGCAGAATAAATGTTGACGATTTTGTGTACCACTAACCTCCACAATACAGTTATTCACTGTGTACCTCTGTAACAACTTGTGCTTAAGTTAATTGAATAATTGGATCTCAGCTGTGTGTGAGATGAGTCCAGTTTACTTAGGTTTGAAGCAGTTAACCATTTTGTTGGTAGTTTGTGCCTGAGGTGGGCTCACCTGGTGTGTTAGATGCAGATTGATGAGGGAGCAGCTCTACTAGAAAGAACATGCAGATCCTTGTGGGCAGCAGGCAAGGTAAATTAAGTGTACCCCTGAAGCAGTGAAAGCTAGACTTAGACTGAGGACCAGTAGGTTAAGGAGAGCTGATTATTTGGTACTTGTTAACCAGTTGTGTCTAGTTCTGGTCACTTGGTATACAAAGGTTATAGATAAACTTCAATGAGTCCAGTGGTGGGCCTCCAAATGGCTGGAGTCTGGAGCATCAGACCTGTGAGGAGAGCCTGGAAGAGCTGGTCTTGTTCGGCCTGGTGAGTCTTGGCAGGAGATGCAGTATTAGCCTTCAGGTACCAAAGAGATTACTGAAAGGATGGAGCCAGGCTTTCTGCTGCAAGATGTGATAGGAGAAGGAATGATCATAAATTGAAATAGTAGGTTCCAACTAGATAGAAATGGTCATTCTGAGGATGACTGAGCACTAGAGCAGGCTGCCTAGAGAAGTGGTAAAAATCTGTTCTTGGATCTTGTCAAGACCTGACTGCATAACACTCTAAGCAATCTGATCTTCATTCAGCATAACCTTTATTCTGGAGGCTGGGGTAGATGACATCCCAAGATTCCTTCCAAAGTGAGTGTTTCCAGTAAGGGGAAGTGCTGGAGTTAAATCACTTTGGTTTCAGGGAGAGGTACAGCTCAGTAAAATTTTACTGAAGCCTGTGGCATTTGCCACTTATTCTTCTGTAGTTCTTTAATTTTGGCAAGTCACAGACTTAGTACTGTATTTAGGTCTTTATTCAGAGTTTAAAGTACTACATGCATTATTTTTATGTAAGCAAGTGTTTTATCTTCGGAGAAACTAGTCTTTTGGCTCAAGCAAATACTGTCCTTATGAAAAGATCTGTTCCAAGGTAGTGCTGAGGATGTTCAACATGATTAGTCACTACTCTGGCATTATTTCTCTGCCTCTTACAGAATGCTGAAGGACTGGTAAATGACTTGTCTCTGTGCTAAGACCCCAAAGAATTTTGCTACAGAGGCTTTTCTTGTATATGTAGCAATTCCAGCTAGTGCGGTAAATCTCTCAAAGCACTATGAGCAGAGATTTAAGAGCCTTTTCAGCAGTGTTGCTGCTTTGGATTCCCTCAGTCATTGTATGTCGAACATAAACTGCTGTGCTGAATGTCAAAACTTGGATTGCTTCCTATTGCTTTCCTCTGTGTAGCTGCCCATAAAATATCAGAAATGACAGACTGTGACCCAGTATATCTTTCTGTGGGTGTGTTTAGTAATCCAGCATTAAGTTCTACCAGTTCCTGTCTGTTCTTATGCTGTTACTTGAAGGCTAACCCACTTTATTTTTAACTTCCCTCTACTTCTGCCACTATGGATCCTATCTATTGTTAGAACACTAAGGGTCATTCTGGCAACAGCATCCTTATATCCTTTACGGAATGTTCTAGAAAACTAAATTTTCATTGATCTTGCAAAGAAAGTTAAGATACCCCATACTTAGGCATTTTAAATTCTGCAGTTACATGGACAGCTTTTGCTGTTTAATTCTGTTAGTACATCATGAGAAACTTCTCCTCAGATGCATGAGGGCTGCATATGTTCTGTGACTTGTGGTGGTGTTTGTTTAAAGTGCTTCAGTTTTCTGCCAGCAGAAATAAGAGTAACTGTAAGATTCTGCTGTATTATTTAAGTTAGAGCATTTAAAGGTGAAGAAACAGTTGTCTTACTAGAAGTTTGAGACAACTTCTGTATCATGAACTTCATGTGATAAAAGCTAAAGGTCAGCTAGGCTTGGATTTCTGCATTGGTATAAATTCTATCAATTCATTATATTCAGTTGTGAAAGCTCTTACAATAAAGAAACTAGCAGGCATAATCAGGATCTAAATATCATAAAGGCATATCACAAGTGAAGCTACCAGTATGCAGTTTGACTAAAAGCTGG
>NW_010186636.1:0-33404 GCF_000695765.1 Mesitornis unicolor | reverse complement strand
AGGGAATTAGTACATAAATGGTGAGCTTGAAAGAGCTTGGATAACTGAAGAAAGCATTAGGAGCTTCTGAGATCTAACCAAAATGTAGTTTTGATCAATGTAGGATGATCAATACTAGCACTTGATGTGTTTTTATCCTAGAATCCTGTTACCAAACCACTGTTTAACTGTTGAATTCGTGTATTGAAATAGCTGCTGAAAGCACAGAGGAAGGCTCAGCGCAGAGAGAGTCTATTGAAGCTTGAAGCAGAGAAGAAAAAACTGCGTACAATACTTCAAGTCCAATATGTGCTGCAGAACTTCACTCAAGAGCATGTTCAGAAAGATTTCAAAAGTGGTGTGAATGGTGCAATATATTTGCCTTCTAAAGAACTAGACTACCTCATAAGATTTGCAAAACTGACATGTCCTGAAAGAAACGAGAACTTGAGGTAAGTTCAAGGTTTTTTGTCTAATTGCTGTGCTTTAATCATTACAGTAAATGTCTTCTGTTTGACACTGTCATCTCTTGAAATACTATGTTTTGGGACACAAATTCTACTCAGTACATTAGCTTTAGTCTAAGACTAGGAATGTAGCAGACTTACCTCACTGAGCATTAAAGGAGAGCTGTAGTAATTACAGCTTCAGCTGTGCAAGTTACATACAAGCCCTGCCATGATGTCTCCCTGTGGGGTTGAGGGGAAATAGTCCATCATAAGCAGGAGGCTGGTGGTGTGCTGCTTCCCTGAGGTCTCACTGTTTCTGAAACAAAAAAAGTGTAGTAAACACAGGGGAACTGTTCAGAGTGATGATCCATATGTGCCTCTTTATTCCAAAGGAATGTAAGATGGTAGTGCTGAGGCTCTCTTGCGATTACTTTCAAAGTAGTTTTAAAAATTTGACTGAAGCTTTTGATACCTCTGCATTACATGCCTTATATTTTAAAGGTAGCAGGTTGCCAACAAGTGTGTAATGTATGTCAGTACTAAGTTGGCATTATGGTTGTACTATGATGCTTATGTTTGGCATGACAGCCTGTCTGTTAAGACAGTGTAGTAAGAATTGTATTTAAATATGGAAAAAGCAGTTGTTGGATGGTAAGTTGAAGCACTAGGGATAAGACTAATTATTTCCATGTTCAAACATGACTTAAGTTCCTAAAACTTGAAATCACTTGTCATATGCTAAACTCGCCTCATCTTTGCTCTTAAATTAACATCTAAAGCACAGCTACTTACAAAAAGCCACACGATAAGTCTCTTATTCCAGTGAAATACCTTTTTTTCTAGCCTATAATTGTCATTGTATTACACTTTCACAAGAAGCATAACCCTTTCCTTTGGGACATGGAACTTCATCATGGTGCACTTTAAAATCCGTTGTCTGGAGGGGTTGGGGTGGATTATGGGCCTATGTCAAAGTTTCTCAATAACCAGCAGAGTGGCAGGACCTGTTAACAGTGGCTCCTGCACATGTGCATCCAGTAAACAAGGTGATCAGCTGATTAAACAGCAATTGTTTCCTTGTCTGGGAATCCTGCCTTGGAATGAAGTCCAGCCATATGGTCCTATGGGATGGTGCTAGGCTCTTTAATCTGTTTTAATTACCAATGAAATAATTTGTTTTCTAGATTAAATAATGTACAGATACAAATGAATTACTTTCAGAAGTGGATAATGGGCTTAGGATTCACTCTGTGTATACAGCCTTAATTTGGAAGGTTAAACATCGTTGGTATCTTAAAATGAGGGGTGTTGGGATACTACAAGACTTGATTTTGGCTATGATTCTACCTGGTGAAACTGTCACTTCTAGTGTTGAAGACCAGATGGAACAATCATCTCTCTACTTCTGGGACCTTCTAGAAGGAAGTGAGAAACCTGTGGTTGGAACAACATGTGAGTGTCTCATCTAGAGAAATAACTTGGAAATCAGAAATTTGTGTGCTATTTAAACATCTTAAATGAATGTATGTAGAAGACTACTAAATGTAAGCACTTGCAAGTGCTTTGTGTAACTGTTATCCAAGAATGAACTGCTGTTTGTTCTAAGTCCTGTTATTTAAGTACAGATCAATAACAATACAGAATCTTTCCCTGGAAAAAGAAAACATACTTCTACCAATGTACTAGCACCTTTTTGAGGAGTAACAATGGTAACAATTCAAAAAGTGATGCATTAATACCTTACGGAACTGGCAGTGGGAAGCTTTTTGGGTAGTTATGTGCAAATGGGTTAAGATTGGAATGCTGTTCCCAACCACAAAAATATATAGCTGAGTATACTGTTGTGTATTACAAAGCTCCAGTGGCCCCAGGTTGAAGGTCCCACAGCATTGAAGATCCTGTCTTGTAGGAATTGCTGGGCTCATACCCATTGTCTGACTACAGTGCAGAACCCCACACAGAGGAAGGCCAGTCATTAATAGAACTTGCAGTGATCTCTAATCACGCACAGTGCAGTCTTACTTTGACCTGTTACAAATATCCTCATTTTTTTTAAACACACCAAATTCTGTATGACTCTACATATTTTCTTTCATCTATAGCTTAGTGTCAAAAACCCTGGTTGTAAGCCAACACACATGTTCTATGTTCCTATTTAGAGCTTGCTTGTGAGGAAGCTGTCCTTTAGTTGTCTTTCCTATTGCAAACAGACCTTGCTTGTCCCATTTACTCCAATCTTGTAATGACTATGTGGCAGTAATCTTTCATTTGTCATTGGCAATAGTGTTGTTGAAATTGTTAGAGCAGAGCTAACAATTTCAGTGTCTAATTTCCACATAGATAGTTGAACTGGCAACTAAGCGTTAACTGTTTTTATACAGTTCTGGACAAAGTTCAAGATGGCCTTGTATTGCTACAGGCTGGTAACTTTAGCCTTGTATCTGTTGACATAAATTGATAGTTGCCTAGTTATCTTGGTCTCCAGACTTTTCTAGCTTTTTGGTTATCATCTAAACAACTTCTGTGAGTATTTTGTCATTATCTCTATCCTTTAGTGTTAGTCTTGCATTCTCTTGTGTGCAAGCTAAACTTCAGCTAAAGCTGTTATGACTTTAGCATTCATTTGCCTTGGAAGACAATTTTTTTATATCCATATTAGATTCTAGCTACTGTTCTTGTTCATATTGCTGTCACTGGTAGGACTGATCTTTCAATAGTCTTCCTATTCTCAAGGCTGCCCTGTCTGTAGCTCTTCTGAAACAGTTTCTAATATCACTGCTGCTTCTGAGGTTTTACTCTAATCGAAGCAGCTGTCTTATTTTGTGTAAAAGAGGAAACTGGACAGTACTTCTCAGAGTAGCATACAGTTAAGTTTTCTTCAACCATGTCAACTTTGCCTTTATGTCAAAACTTCAGAGGCTTAAGTTCAGTCTGGAACAGTTTCTTGCTTTCTTCCTCTCCTGCTTGTTTCTGCAGTTCTTAACTCGTCCTTCTGAGACTTACCATCCTGCCACTGGGAAGAAGATGTTGTAGGGCAATTCCATAGTGACTTTGTTTAGCTTTACCTATACTACAGTCTGTGCAACATTAATGCTTGCTAGTTTATAGATGGTTAACAAATCCCTTTCTAAATATGTGGGAGACAGGGTAGCTCAGTGTTCACCTTGTGTGTGTTTAAACTCAAGTTTCAGTATTACCTCTAGATTGCAAAGATGTTTTCAGCTGTAACACATAAAGCAGTTTAACAAATACTTTCCTTTACTAAAACATTTTATTCTTATAACTCAGTAAGATGTGTGAACTTGCTATATAAAGGGAGAAAGTAAGCAGTCCTGATCTGTAATCTGAATACTCCTTAATTTCAGGTTTTTATATCTTAACTCTATGGTTTTTACTCTTCAGATAAACACTTGAAGGACCTGTTAACCAAACTTCTAGACTCTGGCTACTTTGAAAGTATTCCAACTCCTCGTGCCACTATGCCAGTGAAAGAATTGGAAGAAGTAAATAGAAAATCTGAGAGAACAAGACAGATGTCAAAAGGAGAATCTATCAAAGAATCAGGTGGAATATTACAGGATTCCATTTCTGCATTGTAATATTGGGATAAGCTTGAACTGAGGATTGACTTTGCATAGCTTGATGCTGAATCTAATCCTATCCTATAGTTTACTTGCAATGTAGTAACTAAAATTAAACCAGAAAGGCTTGCAGCCCTATTATGGCTAATACTGTAGAAAAAAAATAATCTTATTTGTAGTAATAGGATGTTTTTGCCTTCTGAGCCAGTCTCTCTGTCAAAGATGTGAAAAATGTCTGGTGTAAAGATTTTTACATATTACAATAACCAAATTATGGATGCTACAGGATGTTTCTTGCTTAACTTTAAACTTCTGCAAATGTAAAACCAAATTAAAAAATAAAAGCTTGTCTAAAAATTACATGTTGAACGACAAGCTGACCTTGCTAAACCAGAGATTCTGAAGTCCGTACTACTGTTTAAATAGGATTAAACACTTGCTGCTGTTTGGCCTGCATTTCTCCATTTGATCAGTTGAAACAAACTAACATCCTTTCTCTAGAATCCATTATGGAGTTCATGAAGTCTGAAATACAGCCACAGGAGGTAAGATACTACACTGCTAATTGCTTTAATTTAATATTATGGTGTTCCAGAAATATAACTGCACTTCTGCAGCCCATTTTTAAACTTAGAAAGGAAGTCTGAACAGCAACTTTGGTGTTCCTTTATGGAGGAAGCATTAAAGACTTGGCTGCATTTCTATTTTAATCCCAAGTTTATGGCTTTTCTGGGGTATTTTGGGATAAATGGGGTGGGATTACATGTGTAGTACTTTAATGCTCTGGCACTTTCCTGAATAAACCAAGCATCAGCCTTTAGAGTGGAAACATACTGATCTTTTGTGTATTACAAATAGAGAAAATACTCATTACTCAAGCTACTTAAAAAGCATTACTTAAAAAGCTAAGCTTATTGCACTATACTTGGTATTGGTGGGGTTGAGGATGGTATGTAGGTCTTGCTCTGATCTGTCAGAAAAGTAGGGACCCCAAGACAGACTTGTATGCACAGGGGTGTGTAGATGTGTTTAAACAGCCCTACAGACTCCTACGTTAGGTCCTTAATCTTCAACTGGCTGTGGCATGAAAGCCATTAGACTTGGTTCAAAAAGTGAGTAGGGATGTCCTATTCCAAGAGGAAATAGTTCCCTAAAATGCTGAATTTCCCAGGTATCCCGCTAGAGGGTGTATGTTAGAACAAGTTTTTGTAACCTACTGTAACCTCCTTGTAACTAACACTTACCTGACTGAAGATTTTCTGGTGACTTGTCAGAAAAAATCTCAGCCAGTGAGCCTTGTACAGCCTTCACTTCATATATTTACTTCCTGTTTATGACAAAGGAGTACCTCAGGGAAACTTCAGGACTTCTTCATTGAACTCATTTATTAATACTGAACACAGCCTGGAGTTAAAGTCCAGTGGTACTAAGTCTGAGAATCTGGTGACTTCTTAGTATTTAAACTCCATAAGAATGACAGTTATACTTGGTTACTGGAGTTCTAAAGGGTCAGTGATTTTTGGGGGGAGATAGCACTGCTACATGTAGCAGAACATCTACTGATATAGTACTACAGCATTTTAGATGCTTAGGAGGAGAGGTACATCTGTAAAAATCACAACTGAACTCGATGTCACTGCCTGGGAACATCAGTTAGCACAGAGGATAAGGGTACTAGGTTCACTCAGCTCAAGTATGTTTCAGTTGTGCTGTTCAGGACCATTTCATGCTTCTGTGGCATGCCAAGCAAAGGTAGTTTTTAGAATAAGGCCATGGCTGTCCACACTGTTTCTGTGGCTAGTGCTTAAACTGTTTAGGCTCTGCTCTTAGTGAGAAACTTTCAGTAGCTGGGTGGCCTAACTTAACTGACCTGAACTGTAGTAGCAAAATGTTTTCTTGGGAGCCATTAAGTTTCTTTGGTCTATATAGTTTCTCAACAGGCGTTATTTGCCTGAAGCAGAATACTCTCTCAAGAAGAAGCCAGAAGAGCCCAAATCTTGGGAAGCTGAGTGTGCTAGAAAGCAAGAACCTCCGAAGTCCTGGGAAATGCTTGTTAATATTGAAGAACAGAAGCAGAAACAAGAGACCTTAAAGCCTTGGGAAGTTCGTGTAAGGCAGCAAGAATCAAGAAGACCAGATTCTCCAAAGCCTTGGGAAGCTCGTGTTAAAGAGGAAGAAAGGAAGCATGAGTCTACAAAGTCCTGGGAGACCCGTGTTGAGGAGGAAGAACAGAAGCAGCAAGAAGCTCCAAAGCCCTGGGTAGCACGTGTCCGAGAGGAGCGGGAGTCCCCCAAACCTTGGGTAGCAAAGGTTAGGGAAGAGCAGGACCAGAAGAAACAGGAATTGCCTAAGCTATGGGTAGCAAAAGTTAGGGAAGAGCAGGAACAGAAAAAGCAGGAGCCCCTAAAACCTTGGGTAACCAAAGTTAAGGAAGAACCAGAACAAAAGCAGGAATCTCCAAAGCCTTGGGTAACCCAAACTAGGGAGCAACCAGAACAAAAGAAGCCAGAGTCTGTGAAACCATGGGAAACGCCTGTTAGGGAAGAGCCAGAGCAAAAGAAGCAGGAGCCTTTGAAGGCTTGGGCTGCACATGTTAGGGAGGAGCCAAACCAAAAGAAGCAGGAGACTCGAGAGGCTTGGGAGAAAGCTGACAGGCAGCAGCAAGTGCCGTCACAGCAGTTACAGAACCCTCCGAAGTCCTGGGGAGCTGCAAGTGTTGGGCCAAAGGAGCAGATGGGGCCAAAGAAGTTTGATATGGAACCCAAAGAAGTGAGTTGGCATATGTAGTATTACCTATCATAAGCTTTTCACACTAGTGTATTGGACTAAAGCTACCTACTAGCAGAGGCTTTATAAGGTGCATTTTGTAGGTCTATATTTAGACTCTTATTCTTTCTTGGGGGAAATAATTCTGGCAATTAAACTCTCATACATGAATAGTAAGATGGTCTGTGTTGCTTTTTACATGGACACAGTATTGTTGTGTTTGAGCCTTTAATAACTGCTTTATGCATAAGACAGAAGAATTAACTTAGTTCATCTGTAGCTATTGGCTCTGTCCACTGTTACCAGTACAAAGCAGGTATGACTCATCCAGGGATCAAATACTTTGTCTGTGGCTGCATGCAAATAGCACTTCAGTATTTTTTTAGGCTTTTGATTAAAATAGCTGCTGATTCAAGAGAGATCTAACATCTAGATCAAGCAATACCAACTGTACAGAGGCTTAAATATGTATTTCCAGATGAATGCATAAGCCATACTGCTGTCCTGGAGAGTCTAACAACAGCATAGTTTGTCTTAGAAATGTAAAACGAAAGTTATTGCAGGGCTTACAGCTAAGCAGGCTGCTAGCCTCTGGTTACACTACCACCTTTCTCATCTGTGCTTGGTAGTAACAATTCTGATACTGTGAAAACAGTGAGAAGGTAGGAAAAGCAGAGTTATGTCATTAAGAGTAGTGTTTAATTTAGAGTTAGGCTTCAGGAAGAAAATACAGGGAATTGAGCAATTATTTTGTACACAGTGTTGTTAGCACTACTACCTTGTTTTTGCAAGAAAGCAGATATCAATTAATTCTGTATTACTCATAGCAAATGATTAAGCTTAAATCTTGTCAGTAAACTTAGCATAAATGAAAAACTTTTGTGCCTAGAGGCGGGAGCGCAAACAGAAGGTCGAACATGAAATTAAAAAAGTAGGTAACATGCGGCACTGGATAATAAAATGGGATTAAGGTCTCTCAACTTGATTCATCTTTACACTTAAGCGAGTAGAAACTTGTGTCCACTGGTGGTGGTGGTTTGGGTACAAAACCCGGTTGTCTCACACTAAATAGCACTGAGCACAAGTAGGTGTTGTGCACCCAATTATGTGTAGTAGTACTGTAACTGAAACTATTCCAATGTGATATAAGTCTCAAGCATTTTAAGATGCCTTGGAATTTCTAATGTCAGATTTAAGTTAAAGCTTAAATGCAAGATCCTTTTCTAATGAGATGGGGCTGTTACACTTGTATAGGGTGGAAAATGGATGGCATAAGTGGTGGACAAAACCTTGATGCAGTAAGGAAAAAGGAGGGTCTCCAGCCAGTTGGAGAAACTTGCAAACTGCCTAGGAACCTTCATAGTAATGTGTGGGTGTGCAAGTCAGCCAAATCAAACTAAATTAAATGTTGGAATATAAAGTTGTTGAAGCTGGATTACTGAATTAAATAAAGCGTATTTTTAAAAAGTATTCAAACCAATTTACATAGTAGACCACAGGGGAAATGCTAGCTGGTTATATTTGTGCTTAGTAGCTGTTGACAAAGCTTGGTATCAAAAGTATGTTGAATGAGTTAAAAATAGTGTACTGTCAACCTAGCTGGTTCTCATAACCACTTAAAAAAAAAAAGTCTTAATTTGACCTGAGGTGCATATAAAGAACAATTAAAATAATATTTTAAACTTTTTGGATAATGAAACTTGTCTTGCCTGTTCTTGCATGAGGAAAGAAGAGGCAATGCAGTGCTATAGCTGAATCCATTTAAGAGAGACCCTATAAATGACCTTGTGCAGGCATCTGAGCATGGTGGAAAAAAGGCCTGTCACTGCTGCTGCTTTCTGGAGCTGAGATTAACCTTCCTTTACTCCCTGAAATAACTGTTAGAGCTCTGAGACATCTTTTAATAAACTGCTCAATTTTGAGATCTTAAAATATGCCTATGTACTTCATGTGCTATAAGGGTGCAATACTGAAGAAGTAGGGCCTGTGGCAGCAGAGTGAACTTATGTGCAAGCCTGTTAAACTGTTGTTCTGTTTAAATTCTTTTGCAACCTGTGGACCAGCAAACTTGGTTAGAGCTGAATTTGTGGCCTGCTATGTGAAAGCAAAATGGTTTGGCTTATACTGTTGTTCAGTGCCATTTAATTCATAGCTGCTGTGAATGCTACTCTGAGTAGGAAGTGAATGTTAATTGTGTATATCTACATGGCACAGCTGGGGATTACTGTTGTGATTACAGCCTGGGTATCACCATTCCAGCTCATTCAGTACTCTGCAGCTAACAAACCTAAAGAGGAATTGAGGTCCTATATCATAGGATGGAGTTTTACTAGTATATGAGGTGGCTGAAAAGTATGTTGGAGTAGTGTTATGTATAAATAAACTATCAGTCTTCAAAAAAAAAATTAAGCTTTAACAGGAGTACCCAGTATATTGGCACTTTGACTAGTACAATTCCAAAGTGATCAGTGCCTTCACATTGGTTTTATTTGCAATGGTTTAATAGGTCCTAAAACAAATTCTAGGTTTTTTTCAACTCCATTTTTTTAGTCAGTTCTCTGGATATATGTTGAAATAGTTTTTGATGAATGTATAAGTAGTATTGAAGTTAGGTTTCAGAAAAGTTATGTCAAATTAGAACTTAAACTTATCAGTGCTGTGTAAAACTAAGCTGAATGTTGCTTGAACCACTGGTGTTAAGTGATCTCAGCATGTGGAAGTTTGATGTGAGCTGGCCTAACAGATTCCTAAACTCAATCTGCTACCAGCTTGTAATAACTTCCAGAAGCAGCATCTAACTGTAGGCTAGAAAGAAAACTTGGTTTAAAACCATCTTAAGGATGTCAAGCACCTGTTCCTTTTCAAAGTGTCTCTCTTATAAAGGTATAAAACCTGAAATACTTTAACTTGATACTTTTTCAGTATGCTCTGTATTACACTTAAATATTCTAGTTTTGAACACCTAAATACCAGAAAAATAGAAAATCAATATGAGGTAGTATCACTATGCCTAATTCTGGCTGGTGTATTTTAATATATGCAGGAAATAGAAAATAACTTCTACAAAACTGAGTCTCAATGTTTCAATCCTGGCTTAAAGCTCTAATATCATATATGAACCCTGTATGCTTGTTCTTCTAGTTGATGTAAAGAATGACCATAGAATTGGTTGCAAAAAACCTTTTAAGATCATCAAGTCCAACCATACCAATATCATGCTGATAGCAGCATAATACAGAGTATGAGCCAGGGAAGGAGAGAAGACTTGTAGAAGCATACAGAAGATTGTATTGTCTTTGCAACTACAAGTGAAACACTGCAGTCTCTTCTGCTTCCATGCTCTTGAGGCTGTTTTTACTTGTGTTTATTGTACTAGTCTAACTTATGTAGCTAGTAGACAGTCTTAATAGCCTCAGACACTGCCAGACTTGCCCTGGGTAGGTGTCTTAAAGGTGAAAGGCTTCTGTTATCTATTTGCAAACATACAGAACTAGTTTGGTGTAGTGTACTTGCGTCTTAATACGCAGGGAGGAGGAAGAAGGTAATAGAAGCATTAATCAGTTTGACCCATAATGAATTTACTATGACAGCAAATGTTTTAAGATTAAGTAATCTTGTAAGTGAGGGCTAGTATATATTTGCTGAGATTTAACTTTATTCAACTGTATGTTTTGTTCTGTACTTTAATTCCTCTTTATTATTGGAAACTATCCAGCAATATAAATTGTGTAGTGACTAGATAAAGGTAGTGCTTGTGCTTTGGAAATTCTAATTAAGATACAGTAATACAAAGGTATATTCCTCTAGCTCTAGAATGAAGTAAAACTTCTCACAGTTCAATGAGTAGCTGTTGTGTGGGCCACATAGGAATTAGAAACCGAGCCCTCTGAAGTTAATGATGTGCTGCATGTACATGGATTAAGCTTTGTGAAGCTCAATAAACCCTGCAGGCTTCTTCCCTGTGCATGCTACTGGAATTTCTGCAAATGCTAGTGATTAGTTTCAGATAACTGTTGAAGAGGAAATGCAAGGATGTATTTTGGCTTGTCCTAAAACTGGACAGAGCATTTAATCAATTTGTTTTGAATTTAGTGTGAGAATTAAATGTCATGACAGATACCTTTCTGCCATGTAGTCTTCTAATGACTTTATACAAATACTTTACTGATAGTGTATTGAAATGGTAACCTCCTGTTAGAAAACCATAAGGAGTTAAAGCCTTTCATGTGTCTGTGTTTCAGTGTTTGGGCCACTCTGAAATAACACAACTACTTAATAACTTCAGATTAGCCTCCCTGTAGCTGCATAAACAAAATAATAGTGAAGCTTTAAAGAATAACTAAAAATTATGGTTATAATACTTACAGCAAGCCTGCCTCTTGTGCAGGCTGCTTTCAAAAGACCTGTTTGACTATCTAGGCAGTCTAATGTTATTGTCACTTCGTAAATAACAGGGCTTCTGCTATTTAAGGAGTTGACTGTCATGATTTTTCTGATACCTTAGATCTGCCTAATCTTTGATAAAATGTTTCCTTCTTAAAGTGAAGTAGGAACCAGTTGTGATTAATTGTTAAGGGGCCACTTGAAACAGTCAAGGAGTAATAAGGCCCTGCAGAAGTTACTTAGGTTTTCATGTGGGAGCACTGGTATATTTCTCATACGAAGCTTTGAAAAGTTTAATGTAATATTTTCTGTAGGAGCTGGTGCATTGAGAGCATCTGGCTTGTTAGTGAAAGCGTTTTGATCTAATACAGAGTAACCTGCTTGCAGTATATCTCGTAGGTACAGTTTCTTCAGAATGTCTGGAAATGCCATCCTAATAACATCTGTACTTAGGAAGTATGTTTTAAACCTTGAGTGATGCAGCTTTGATTAAGCTTGTTCTGGCTTTCAACTTAAATATGTAGGTTTCCTTAGATGGATGTGCCTGATTTGTGCACTAAATACAGACATCTTGCTGTTGTCTGTACATCTGACTATAAGTAACAGGATAAAGTGTATTACTTTGACTCAACTAGTAGTGGCAACAGTAAGCTGACTTTTTTTGACAAAGTAAAAGCTTGATTCATGAAATACCAATAACAGCACACAATTCCTTGGCCCAATGTCTGGCACCTATAGGTTGCTCTGGAAGTGTATTGGATAAGGCAGCTTGTTTTGCTTCCAGTATTAGATGTAACATGTTTTTTTTTTAATTAGGTGCCTAAACCTGTACAGCCAGCTGCAGAATTTTGCTCTACTTCAACTCTTCCAAAAGATCCAGTATTAAGAAGGGAAAAACTTCAGGATCTGATGACTCAGATACAAGGGACTTACAACTTCATGCAAGTATGTTTTTCTCTGCTGTTGTAGCACAGATCTCTAATTCCTACTGAGGGACAACAGTGCTGACAATGCATGTTTGCACTGAATAAATTAATCTATTTCTAATTACATAGCAGCAGCTTGTCAAATAAGTGTTTAATTTGTATCTAGAGTTTTTTTTCTCTCAAGCCATGTTTTTGGTTTTGTTTTGGTTTTGGTTTTTTTTTTCAAAAGGAGTCCGTTCTGGAGTTTGATAAAGCTTCACCAAGTGCCATTGGTTCATCCCAACCACCTTCAGTTACTCCAGCAAGTAGTCCTGTAGGTAGGTAATACCATATGTGTAAATTATATGTAAGATTTTGTAGACACTAATGGGATTTGCTTGGGCTGCAGATCCATAGGCCTGGTGAAGACAGCTTGTCCAATTATAAAGGATACCAATATCTGATTTAAAAGAAGAAAACAAACAACCAGGCAGCTCTGAGCCATTTACCCTGCTTATTTGTTGCTGGAGGTGACTTCAGCTGGTGCATCTTCCTGGAAATGGATGCTTGTATAAT
The DNA here is from genome assembly GCF_000695765.1 of Mesitornis unicolor. Taxonomy (NCBI): domain Eukaryota; kingdom Metazoa; phylum Chordata; class Aves; order Mesitornithiformes; family Mesitornithidae; genus Mesitornis; species Mesitornis unicolor. The sequence continues at coordinate 20,765 of NW_010186636.1, read as the reverse complement.
CACTTACTGGCATGTGCACCTGAACCCAGTTGCAGAATTGACATGTTGTATCTTTAACAAACTTGTCTAGATGTGGTGTTGATAGAGACAACCTGTGAATGAGCTCAGGATAAAGAGCAGTTATCCAGCTACACTTAGAAAATGGGAACTTCCTACAATGGGCTGTGTTAAGAAATTGCTTGGGTGGCTATTGGGCTGTAAAACACAATTAGTTTATTAAATATTTAATTGCTTGTTTTAATTCTATAAAGTGGGTACGTCTGTTGTGGTAGAAATATTTTTATCATTGAATACGTGTCTTTTATAAAAAAGAAACTGAAGTTTCCAGTTGGGTGTAGTTTACTGATGCTAAGTCTAAATATTTGCAGTGCATGCACTAAAAATAGTGTGTATCTTCATACACCAAATATTTTGAAAAAAACTGCAAACTGAAAGTGTATATAGTGTTTGAATTTAGAACTAAATTTTGCTTTATGCATTTTTTTTATAGCTTCAAAAGAGCAGAAACTGCCAAGTCAGAGTGATTTTCTTCAAAAGCCCCTTCAAGTAAGTTGAACCTAGGATTGCCCTGAAGAGGCAGAGGAATGATAGAGGTTTTTACTAGAATAGGCTTAGTACTTCAATTGTTCTTCCTGTTGTCAGTAGTTCTGTAACAAATTTCCTGTAACTTAGTAGCTTGCAAGTCTAAGATAACTCAAATGCTGACAAAGTTGGCTGCTCTTCTGCTTGAAGAGCAGCAACAAATGTCTGAAATTTCTTGGAATAAAACAGTATGTTGAAGACATACAGAAATAGCTGGAATATTTAACCCATGGACTCAAGTCATAGCGAGTAGTTGTGTGCAGGAGAATGTGCTGCCTCTTTCCTAAATAGTGCATGTCTTCATATTTGAGATTCTTATTTATGCCAAGGATACAGTGTCTCAAGCTTTGGCAGCCATGGTTAAGTGAACCATAAATTCACTCACTGTGCCTGCATACCTTGCTACTTAGGCTTTTAAGTAGGTTTCCGTGCCACTAACAAGAATTCCTAAGAAACTTAGGCTAACTGGCTAAAGCACTTCAGCTTCTGCCTTATTCCGAAGTTTGCTTGGAAATGCCCAGAGTGTGAGTTTCAGTAAAACCAAACATTTAAGAGTATCTTTCAAAACCTTATCTGTTTTCTCTTCTTGCAAGGCTGCTGCTCCATCCATGACACTGCATGGTTCAAATACTTCCCTAGCATCTGCTGATCAGACTCTTTCTGGCTCTGAAATTGATGACCTGGTGACACCACAGGCACCGCAGGTAACATACCCTGGGGTTCACTGACATTTGAAGATCCATGTGGTAGCTGGCCCTAACAGAAAGCTGTGGTGGGGCTTCTCCTGAATACCTGAACAACACACAGGGACACAATGCAAGTAACAGCAATAGTATCGCCTATATTCTGGCATACTTAAAAGATGGTTGGAAAAGTTGTCCTAATGCTGCATGAAAGCAAAGTGAGCAGTCTGCCCCTTGAAATGGGAAGGGTGTGGGATGAAAAATGCAGGCTAGAAAGCGTTGTGCATATTCTTGTGGGAACATATGAGCAGCATAAATAATTGCTTTGGTTACAGTGTAAAGTACTCCCTCTAATGACAACAAAGAGGTTGCATAAACTGGGATGATAGTCATGAAATAGCAGACTTCTGTGTAAGCTGAAGACTGAGATGTGCTCTCTCAAGCACTATGTGCAGTTAAATCTTCAACTAACATTCAGATCTTGTTAGAGCTGAAAATAGTATTTAAATTTATGCAGATCACTGTCTTAAAGATCTCTTGCTAAGTGTTGCCGTGTTCAGAAACGCAGCCGACTTTCCTGTTGGACACACTAATATAGTGTATGTAGATTATAATGGGGAAATAATCATGCTTTTTAGATGTTTAGGGGTTTTTTTGCTTAATGTACCTGTTATCAGTATACTGTGCATGTAGCAGTTACGCTATTACTTAATATACTACATAGCTGTATATTAATCTTTCTGCCTCTTGAATCAGCAATTTTTGCCTGCTTCTTGACACAACCTCTCACTTCTACAGTGTCATAAGCCTTCTTGTGCTGACAAGGATTAAATAATTTTGCTGTTTAGTATGCATCCAGAAGACTTGTGCTGTGCTATCCTGTGGTACATGTTATTTGGTAGAATGTTCTGAGGCTTTTGCAGACTTACTGTTTGGAATTAGGGCTGCTTGTGCCCAGCATACCTCTAGTCCATTAGGCTTGAAGTGTGGTGTCTTTCTTTTTCAGTCCTGCTTCATATGGAAAGCAATAGATAAGCTTTGTTTATTCCTTGGTTGTGTTGGGATCACACTTCATGGTGACATTGCAGTCTCCTGGTATACAAGTGCAGTTGTCTCTGATGCACCTGTGATAATATACATGGTGAGAAGTGGATTGGTAGTCTTTAGCCCTAGACTGTGTATCTAAGTATAAAAACCTCTTAAGCCTAGTGTTACATGTGTGAGCATAAAACACACAGGTGTGAGTACAGAACACACAGGCTTTGCAAAGGCAAACAAAAATTTGACTTTGAAGCCTTGTTCAATAGCCTGTCAGAAGTTTAACACAAGACATATCTTTCCATTTAATTCAATGACAGGTGTGTGTCACAAACATCATTGTAAATAACTGCTTGAAGCAATCTTCAGTTCTTAAAATTTGACTTCGCAGGGCTAGCTTTACAACCTGTTGTGTAAGAAGGGTAATTTAAGTCTGAGTCTCTAAACCAAAAGCTTCAAGTAATTAGCTTAAGATAACTGTTTTGTACATTTACTTTGTAGTTAATATTTTTCATGGTCTTTCAAAATCCACTTGTTTCAACTTATGCATTAGCATTTCATAGCTTTACCAGAAGTCTATGCTTTCTGCAGTACTTCTTGTTATAGCAGGTGCATGTATGGTTTCTTCTAGGCAACAGCATCACTTTCTCAAGAGACTGAGAAATATACTTCTCAGCCTTTGTATCAGACAAGTTCATGTATTTCTGAGCCACTGATACCTAAAAAGATTGAAATTGCACAGGTGAGCTACCACAAATACAGGTAAGGTAAATATATTGGATGCCAAAATGTGTCTAGAGCCTTATATTCCTTTTGACTTCTGATCCCTATTAATATTGGTATTCTAAATCATCACTTCATTTTGTCATCTGCACAGATGAGACTGAATGCTGGTTAATACTTTGTCTGGACAACTCAGCTTTGTTTCTAATCTGAAACTTAATCGATTGAGTTGGGAGGGGAAAAAAAAATCAACCTCATAAACTTCCTGAGTTCCTCTGGAAAAGAGAAGTCACTTAATACCAGCCAGAGAATCATATTCCAATATATGTAACAGAAGGCATTCTGTTTCCTTAGTAGTAGGATAAAATAACTAATGTCTCTTTATTGTGGAATTATTACAATGAGTGCTATGTATAGTAGCTCATAGGCACATTTCACTAAATCAGCAGAGACTGCAATAGAAGTACTGTTTGCTGAGAATGCACAGCAAGATTTGAAATTGTAAGCAAAAGCTATTTTGTAGCTCTAATATGTCCAAATGTCATCCTGTAGAAACTGCTGACTTCTGTCAGTCTAGGCTTTAGAACAAATTAACTGCTTCTATTACTGCCTGATAACTATCAAGTGACCTTTCATTACATTTGTTCTTCCCTCAGGCAACTATTCCCCTCCCAAGTGAGCCACAGTCACCATTGCCTACTTCAAGCACCTCCATGCCACCAGTACCACCAGCGCAAACCTTTCAGACTACTCCAGCAAGTACCAGTTCTGTCACAATAACAGCAGCTCCCTTTCAGGCTATGCAGACTGTAAGTATGCAACTTGAGGCCACAGAAGAATAACTGGCAGTGATGCTAATAACCTAGTCCTAATACTGAGGAACTGGCTCCCCTTGATATAGTATAGAACTTGATAGATCACTTTGTTTTAATGTTAAAAACCTAGATTAGAACTCTGCTTCTCTGCCTTCAGAACTTAAAACAGATCATCTAAGAACAGAGATCCTGGTCTGTATAGTCTTGAAATCTAATACTGGTTTATCTTAATAGCCTCAAGGAAATAACAGGGAGAAGTTAGACTTAGAATCAACAGATTTGCAGCTGTGCCCCAAGGTAAAGGTGACTACTGAAACTGTTATGCATACATTCCAAATAATAGATTGCAGAGGAGAGAGGGAATCCTGAAGTACATAGCTGTTAAGACTAAAAGCTTTCTGAAGCTTGAACCTGTCTTGCTGCTTTTCAGACTGTTTGCTATAGTGGGGTAAAACTCAGTCCACTGGAATCGTGGAAAATATGTCTTTGATAAAGATTGATGTATCTCATTAACAAGTAGTCAATATAAATGTCTAGGGAATAGTCTACACAGACTGAGTGGTATTTTTTGCAAATAGAAACTATTTTTTCAGGTCATACATCATTACTAATGTTCTCTAACATTGATTGTCTAGTAATCTGCAGTGTGAGCTTAGAGGGACTCAGAGGAAGGCTCTCCATTTAGTTAATGTTCCCTTCCCTCTACTAGGGCTTATCTACTTCTCTGATATCTTCTTCAGAAGATGCTAGAAACCTTCACTTAATGTTCTTGCTCAAAAGCAAGCTTAGAAAGAGGTCATTGAGATTCCTCAAGGCATTCTTCATTTTAACATATGTACTAGTACAGTTCCACAACTTGCTGGACAATCTGCATCTTGCAATATCAAGGCATAGTAGGATTTGGTGGAAGAAGGTAGCTAATGGCCTTTCAAAGCACAGAAATTAGTGACTAAAACATCTGACATCCTGGTTTGGTCTGTAGTAAATCACTACTGTGACTTTTTCTCCATGGTTTTCTTCATTTATAGAAGAGGTTCAAGTAGAATGTTCCTCAGAGGTACAGAATTTTTATATACATTATAAGGCAAGTGGTGATAGGGAAGTTTTTTCTAAGCGAGATCTATTTAAATTCTGCTGAGTGGTGATTTTTCATGGAGGTAGACAAATAGCAGAATGCAATGATCAAGGAATTCGGAATCTTTCTGGGGGCCCAGTTTATAAGATAAGAGATCTGTCATGAGATAAATATGGAGTCTTGGTCTCAGTCATTCTGATTATATCTGAATCCAGCATCTGTGTTCAGAGTGCTTTTGATCAAAATGGTATCACTGAAAGTTCACTTGAGTCAATGCTGTGGTGTTTTCAAATGTGTCAGAAGTTCAACATTTCTCTTGGGACTTTTGGATCAAACTGGCAAACATCTGTCAATAAATTGCTAGGATGTTAGTTCCTCTTATCATGGGTGGCAGTCTTTAACTTTGTGGTGCAGGGTTTTCTTTGCTACATGGCTTAGATTCTTACTGCTGCCAGGAAAGCACAGCCATTGGATTTCAGTAGAGAGCCAGGAGTCAGATGGCTTCTTGCCAAGTAGTGGGAGTACAGTGACAGCAATGTAAACCTCTGACTACGTGTCCTCAGATGTCTGAACACACCATGGCTGCCATTGTGCTTATGGAAGCTTAAAGGCAGATCCTACCTGTAGCCCAAGTAGTCTTACTAGAATTCCAGCTGTAACCCTCACTGTTAGGAAAAGTATACTACTTACTACAAGTAGTTCAGGATGAAGGTGTTGACAGCCTGACTGCACAGCATCTTAAAATTTCTTTCAGAAAGAGGATTGCTTTGGATCACTTTGATCACTTCATCTGAACCTCAATTTGTTTTATCTTATAAGAGTTAAAGCTTTCTACTCAATACTTCAGTATCATGAAGGAGTTCTGTGCTTGGCACACTGTTAGAGGAAACACTTTGCTTCTTGACCCTGGAAAAAGTGTTAATTTCCCATTGTAATTATAGACACTTCTGCAAATGACAAGAACTGTCAAGCTGTGAAGCTGTTCCTTTCATCTAACTGTCATTAGTCTTGCCCTGGTCTGTCTTCAGACAGTTTATACCTTTGGAAAATGGCTAGATACACCTCTAGACTTAATACTGCTGACAGCTTTTTATATGAAACTTAGATCCTTTTACTCAAAATAGACTTCCTATTTGATCTTGATACTTCACAGCATCAGTTCTGGTAATTCTGGGTTATTGGCTTTAAAGCAATACAGTCACTGGAGTGACTGAACTCTGGTCAGATTTAAGTAATGGTAATATCTGTGTACCACCCTACTGCCCAGGCTGCAACATTAAAACTTGAATTACAAGACTCTTAAGTTACATGTTTATGCTGAGGAAACTTTTATAACAAGAATATGGAAGTTGAGGCTCAATTTTTCAAAGGGGTGAAAGGCTGTCTAATAAGGTATTTATCTTGAGTGGATAGTAAAGTTGTACCAGGTTCCCATATGGACATAAAGACTCAAATTCTTTCCAGATATTAACATCTCATCTTGGTATGGGCTGTCACAGCTTCAAGTCAAAAGCTGTGGGACAGGTAGTCAAGGAGTCAGTTGACTTCCCATAGAAGCAAAATAGCTTTCTGTATGATAGCTGTTCTTTTGATCCAATGTGGTAGGTATCATAAGTCAAGCTATGTTTCTTGGGTAGTAGCTACATAATCAGGAGTAAGTTCTAGAAGCTTACTGAGAAGGAAGAAGATAAGTTGAAATACAATGATCTTGAGACTCTTTAAGAAAGAGCTGGTGTTCTGAACATACAGATTTAAACCACAGCATAGCAGGGCAGCAGTGCTAGGCAGAGACTTTGGCTGGTAGTGTTAAGCATGTGTCTTGAAATACGTTGTAGGTATTTAAAGTGAATGCACCACTGCCTCCACGTAAAGACCAGGATATTAAAGAGGATTCTTCATATTCGGCAGGATATAACCAGACTTTCTCTACAGCAAGTACACAGACTCCACCTCAATGTCAGCTTCAGTCTTCTCATGTTGCAGAACAAACCTCACTTTCACAAGAGTCTCTGCCTTCAGGTGAGAATTGTGCTTGTCTCTATTTCAAGTAAAGTTCTTCAGGTTATAGTATTATTTGCATTCATTAACATGTGCTTTGAGTATATTCAGGTTCTTCTAACTCACTGAAATCCTGAACCTCTATGTAGCACCTGTTAACGTTAGGGTTACATCAACGCTAATCTAGTTGATGGTATGGTATGTAAACTTAATTTCAAAACTGATAGCAGGATGAAAGGCTGCTTCAAGCTAGTTTCTATACTAGTTGTATGGATGGTGTCACCTCCAGGCCTGATAAAGATAATTTCTCACCTACTGGAAAAATCAAGTGATGCTTGTCAGAGTCAAACAAGTGTTTGCTTAGAACTGAAGCAGTGATGAAACACTTCATTTGGAACCATTAATTTGGTTTCTAGTAGAGACATTAGTGTTGTGTGGAGTGCTAGGAGTTGCAGAATGCTAAGTAAGAAAGTAGGGATAAGCTTTCAGTGCTGAGGTGAATTACATGAAGTCACAAGTATTTTGTGCTACTGGTACAAGACTAAAATGTGTCATCTGAGCGCTGTTTAGGATTTAGAATTTTTTTTTTAAGATCAACTTACAGCTCACAGTGAAATTACTGTAAAACACGTGGCTGATCTTGACTGTACTAGTACTTGCCAGAATCTTCACATGGATATTACACCTTACTATATTAGAGATGAGCATTCTAGATGTTACTGACAGGCCATGTCTGCCATTCCCACTTACCATTTTAGGTGTATCTTGTGATGCTGAAGTTCTAGCTTTCTGCAGCAGAGAACCATGTTGTTCCTAAGTAGGCCCTAAATTTGTCATTTGTTTGTTACCTAGGAAGTCTAGTTTTTGAACTAGGAGTCCTTTGTCACAAGCAGGTGCAAGCTGATGACAGCCTACTCTGCAGCAAAAGATAATCCTCCTTTTATTTCTGTTTACTTCGGTTCTGACTTCTTACCAGAGCTGACTTTATTAGCTGGTTGAGTCTGAGTGTCTGACCTAAAGAATGCTAAACTTCCGATTAGTGGAGTCTTGAGCTGCCTTGTTCAATACAAAATTGACTGGTTTGACATTGATACTGTACCAGGTGAATTTGTATAGCTGGCACTAAGAATTTGAGATGAGACTAGCCCCTAAATTTACCTGAAACATGTTCTGGGATGAAAGGAAGCTGACAGCTAGGAATCTGGGCTTACAAGACTATCTAATTGAGTGACTCAGGGTCACTTAAAATTACAGCTTTTCTGCCAGAGGACTCTTCACAGGAATTATAGTAGAAATAGACTGATACTGTGTGAAGTCAGTGAGACACATGAAGATTAAGAGCTCCAAAGAGCACTATAAGTATAGCAGTCAAGAAAGCATATTTAGCTTGAATGCTCTCACCACTGAGACTACAGGTCACTAGCCTTCTATACAGTTTTTTGATGGAACATCATGATTTTATTAATCTTCTGTGGTGGCTCTGTACAGCTCCGGAAAAATTTTAAGCTTTTTAGATTGATATAAAGCATGGTCCTGTGGAAACACATTCATGGTTGCAAGATCTGTATTTAAATCTAACTGCTCAACCACCCTGTGAGCAAAAAGTTTTCTTGAATACTGCTGTACCTGTTGCTTGGGGTTGGACTGCCTAACAACGTGTGGTAGGAATGTCTGTTGAAGAGCCTGAACCCAAATATCTAGCTTTCCATGGCTGTCTTATTGCTATCCCGATAAGACTGAGTTTCTCTCCATAATTTTGAAGGATGTCAACACTGAGGGTGACCTAGTTTATCAGGCAGACCACTGAGGTCCTGCTAGTAGAACAGTGTTGGTTCTAAGTGAAAATTCTTAATTGGGTGTTACTTGATTTTATTCTAGCTTGGTTATTTTCTTGATGCTGCTAGCAAGCTTGTTCTGACCTATGTAACTGAATCTTGAGTGCATTAGAGGCTTTACACTGACAGCCTGGGCTGCCTATAATATGTTTTAATGAGCATTGCACTCTACAGGACACGGGAGGATCCCCACTTATTTGAAGTAAAGGGGCAAAAGAAGAGGATATTCAGAGCAGCTTAATCAGTCTCTGAACTTCGTAATACTGCCTTTTGCTTCTAGGTGTGGTAACTTTTTTCAGTTGTAAAAGCTTTGAATTCATCTGTGACTTCTGTTTTAAACAGTGAATTATCAACCTGATGGAGCTGTTCCTGTTAGCAATGGTAGCCTTGCCTTTTATCCAGCACACACTACTGTTATTCCCAGACCCCCTCAGCCTTACATTAACAGTCGTGGATCTGTCAGAGGATCTGCTAGAGGTGGAAGGTCACTGGGTAATACATATCGCTCCCCTGGTGGGTACAAAGGTATGTCTGCATTTGCTACCACTTTTTAATAAAGTAATCTAATGTAATAACACTCAAAACATGATTTAACACCACATGATGTTAAACTTAGGTTCTAGATGGGAAACGTCTTAAAACAAGACTTTCAAGAACAATGTGCAGAGAATGGGGTCTCCTGTTGTAGAATTTAATAGAGTACATTCTGGCTTTTATATCTAGTCCCTGTACTTTGGGTGTCAGGTGAACTAGCAGAGCAATTTCATAGCCTTTTGAATGATAAAAGTAGAACCTTTCACTGACAAGTGACTAACTGTATAGACATTTGTTTGCTACTTCATTTACCATTCTGAACTTTTTACCCCCTTTGTTCTTTCTCTTGACATCTGTCTTGCTAACATTCTGTGCCAGTATTCTCTTCAGATGTCACTTACAGTATTTGCCTGAAACAAGATACTTTGTTTAGCACTGCTGGCTTTAATATTACCAGCAGAAACTGGGATGGGGGAGAGGTTTCCAGTGAGCAGAGAGCCCTTCTGGATTAATAAACTGAAGAGTTTTAAGAGAAGGATTGTTTGGTGTCTGCAAATCAGTTGCTATTCTTCTGCTAGCTGAAGTACTGTAGGAAGTTTGATCTGACTTTAAGCAGATCCTAACTTAAGGTTGTTGGTAGTTGTGACTTACGCCCCTTTGAAGGGCCAGGACACTCAGTCTGTGATAGTCGTTTCCACTAGTGGGCTGAGACTGCTGAATACCTTATAGGAATATGTACTAGACAGTGAGTTGTACAGTTCTAACTGGTACTAAATTGCTTGCAGCTTCTCTTTGGTAGTTAGCCTAATAACTTAAGAAGCTAAATATTATAGTAGTACCTAAATGTATAGCAGTAGTAGCTAAGCATCTGTAGTAGCAAAAGAAAGTATTTCTTAATTCTATGTTAAATCCTGTTTCTGGATCTACCAAGTTTTTCATGTGTCCTGTGAAGTGCCATTAGTATTGAACAGGCAAATGTTAAGGTTAAACACGTAATTTTGATACACCCACAGTGGGTAGTTCTGAATTGCTAATGAAATGCATTCATTGTAGTAGTGAGACTCTACTCCAGATTCTAAATTAAAGAGTAGATATGTAATTGCATAACTTAATACACATAATTGCCAAAAGGGAGCTCTAGTTGTATTCTGGACTTGTGCTGTAAATGAAACAATGAATGATACTGAATGATCAACCTTATTTGGACAGGCTTTGATACTTACAGAGGCGCACCTTCAATAGCTAATGGCAACTATGGTCAGCTGCAGTTCCCTGGTAGAGATTATGCTGGAATGCCATATACTCAGAGGGTAAGTGTTGACTTTGAGTAGCCTTCTGAGCACTGTACAGGAACTAAGTTTTCTAATACTGTGTAGTTTTTCATTATCTTAACAGGTGAACTATTCATTACAACCTAGAGGTTAGTTTGGTTTTCTAGACAAAACCCTTTTTTTGGAACAGTAAACAACAGTTGAAAAAGGGAGTCAGTTCAGACAGGAAGCACTTCTGTTTGAAAGGCTGATTTTAGTCTGAAGGGAATTTCTGAAATGCTAACAGGTGTAGAAATAAGGTGTGGTATAAGTCTATGTTGTTACAGATTTTCAAGTTGGTACTCCATGCCTCTGTAGTATAAAATAATAAACTAAATGAACTGACTGAGAAAGTGGTTAGCCAAAAAAAAATTAATCTAAAAAACAACAGGTAAGAAAGCAAAGGGTATTAGAGGGAAGAGAGTTTACAGCTTTGAAATTAAATATATTCTTCTGTACAGACTCATGAACTTCTTAAATCTCAGGTTTGTCAGGTATTGTTCAATGAACTGAGCTGGGTATATAGTTCAGAAGCTAACTTGCTAGAACTGGCATCAAAATACTCTAACTTCATACAGGCTATTGTAAAAGTAAATTTTCCATCTATCAGGCTGTTTATATACAACTGAATTCTGAACTCATCACTTTGTCATTGTCTATTCTAGAGCTTCAGTCAGTTGTGCAAATGAAAAAATGTTATATTTGTTAGCCTCACTTGTTTTCAGATTTGCTTATGGCCATCTGCCTAATACTTCTGTTCTCTCTTAGGATGTTAATTACCAGCACTGCTATAAACGAGGTGGGATAACTGGTCCTCGAGCAAATTCAAGAGGTAAGGCTAGTATCAGGTTCCCAGTGGTACGTATCTGTGCTGGACTTACAGTGCTATAGGTGGAAAGTGAGGTGAATAGTAACTCTAGGTTGCTACTTTGAAGAAAAAATGGGAATTATGGCACATCATGGAAACTATTTCAGAGTAAAGCAGGTCATATCTCTGTCTGAGGGGAGGACTCTGAGTATACTTCAGAAGAGAATTAAAAGGAATAAGATTGTGGGGAGCTGACAGTTGACAGACATACTTAGTAGTATTAAGATATCATGGCAACTTTAGTTTTATTTGGTATCTTAAGGTATTCCTTTCCAGTGGAAATAACAGTAGCTTGGAACTTGTGTAAACGCTTTAAATTTTTCAGATCAATTGTTTTCATTCTACATGCTCTTAACTTTGATATTAGAAAAGATAAACAGCTTCATTTTGGGGAGTGGGGTGCAGAAAGTTTAGAAGCAATTCTAGTTCTTCAGACTTACCAACTTATGATGCTAGAATATTTTATGACCTAAGAATGCAGCTTCAAAAGAACAGTAGTGAGGTATCTTGAAGTGCAAATTCAGATCTTGAAGGTAACTAAATGGCTACTTGGCTTTTGGTAATTTTGTTATTTTTTTTTTAGAAATTGTTTTGCCTCCACTTGGAAGTTAGTATAGACTTCTATTTTATGCTGATATGTGTCAAATACTAAAGCTAACCCTATTGCAAGATATTTTCCTCTCCTACTGAAAAGTATGAAAAATAATTGTTAAATCATGGCACATCATCTCACTTACATTCAGGAAGAATGTAAACCAGTGTTAAAGTTCTGTTCTTACTGGTGTCCTTTGACAACTTGCTTTAGCTGAAAGACAAATCTGTTGCAAAGCCCATACACTTGCTGCTTTAAGATTATGTCTACAGGTTTAATGGTATCCTTCTGTTACAGTACTTATTTACCTTGGCTAATGCTCTTTCACAGCAGGGTGGAGTGATTCCTCTCAGGTGAGCAGTCCAGAACGAGACAATGAAACCTTTAACAGTGGAGACTCTGGGCAGGGAGACTCCCGCAGCATCACCCCTGTGGATGTGCCAGTGACAAGCCAAGCTGCCACCATACTACCAGTGCACGTCTACCCGCTCCCGCAGCAGATGAGAGTTGCCTTCTCTGCCGCTAGAACATCTAACTTGGCCCCTGGAACTCTAGACCAGCCAATTGTGTTTGATCTGTTGCTGAACAACCTTGGAGAGACTTTTGATATCCAGCTTGGTAGGTTCAACTGTCCAGTGAATGGTACATATGTCTTCATCTTCCACATGCTGAAACTGGCTGTGAATGTTCCCCTGTATGTGAATCTCATGAAGAATGAAGAGGTCCTAGTGTCAGCATATGCAAACGATGGGGCTCCTGATCATGAAACAGCCAGTAATCATGCAGTCCTGCAGCTGTTCCAGGGAGATCAGATCTGGTTGCGTCTGCATCGGGGAGCCATCTATGGAAGTAGCTGGAAATACTCCACTTTTTCGGGATACCTCCTTTATCAGGACTAAAGTCCAGTGTGATGTTTACAAAAGAGCTGCTCCAAACACCTTGGTGGAGGGGGGTGGGAATAGCTTTGCACTTACTACTGACTTTATAGAAGATACATGGTTCCATTATTGGGGGAAATGATGGTCCTGTTGCGCAAGGTGAAATCATGGAGTTGGGGTACTGAATCAGCACTAATTTGGCACTTTATCAGTTGTGATGTAGCCTTGCTAGTAAAGCTGTGAATGTATATTGTTTGCACTTACCCTAAACTGTATTAATGTCCAGCTTACTACACTATTGATTGCCTCAAGTATGGGCTATTCACAATGCCTTGTTGTGCCTCAATAAAACAAGTTAATATGCATTTTAGTATTAATCTTGCCAGTGGTCTTTATTTTTTAAGATACATCAGGAATAAGCTGTTTGATACAGGGTGTACATGCATATTATTATATAGAACTGGTTTTCAAGTTTCAATAATTCAGAGTAAACAGTATAGTTTAAATGGCATTACTTGTTTGTTTAGTTCTTGCTAAATGCTCTTCTCAGGAGTGTTCCCTTGTTCAAACTGAAGTCATGATTTAGTTGCACACCTGCTTTTTTTAACCAAAAGGTCAAGAAATTACAAGTGACATGCTACATACTTCAGTAGGACCACTTATTTTAAATGCATATCCTGTCAAAATCTAGCTTTGTCACATCACCTGTCTACCTTCAGTAGTGATGTAGTTGAAGTTACTAGATCTCAAAACAGTCACTGAAGGGCTGTATGGCTTCTTTCCCCCACAAGAGTTGAATTGGCTTGTAATGTAAGCTCTCTTCCTTTCAGAGAGCCACTGAGGAACTTGGTATTTGTAGTTGAAGCCTGCTGCTTGCATTTTAAATTAAACCTGAATATAAATACTAGGAAGCACTTATGAAATTCCTTTCTTACAGCTAATGGGCTGTGACCAGTCTTCAGCAGTCTCTCGCGGCCTCAGAACTGAAGAGCCAGCATCTATGTCCTTGTCTAAGCTGCAGCATGGCAAATACCATAAAGCATTTCAATGTTTAAATGGGAGTATGAACTAGTAAGAATACTGTAGGTCTGGCTCTTTCTACTTTTAAAAACTTCAATAGCTTGTATTTTAGCAGAGTGTACTAAGGCAGTTAGTGCAAAAGCCTAGGTGGTATATCTAAGAATGAACTAGAACTATGTGAAGTAAAAGGAGTTCAGCCTTCTGCTTATATAAATGAAAGTAAAAAACCTAAATGGAATAAACTTCAGACTCGATATAAAGCTGCTGTTCCTTGGTAAATGGTTTCACAACTTCAACCTTAAATGGTTCTCCCCTGCTGCTGTGCAGATGCCAAAACAAGTTGTCTGGCATGACTTCATAAAGTTACTGGCATAAAGATTTTGGGTTTATGCCAAGCTTAGATTTCTCTTCCTTGTAGATTTTGAGAGAGTGATCATACTTCAAGTCTTGGTTTAATTCCTTTGGCAAGTCCTGAGATGAGAAGTTGAGGTAGGACAAAGCTTTAGTGAACCTAGTTTTTTCCACAGCAGGCAACACTGTCAAGCCTTAACTGTGGGATACTAAGCGTGTATCTTGTATTTTAAAACATGCTAATTCTGACTTTAGCCAATAAAGAGGCTTATTGCTAGAACATCCTCCATAGAGGATAAGTGGCAGGGGTTTAACCAGCACTTTTTCCTTAGACTGTTAACTCTCTTTGTATGTTAATATGGGAATACAGTAGATAAGCCTAAGTGCTAGGATACTTTTCAGCTTGCAGTAGCTTTAAACCCAGCCTCTGGTAACCTCAGATGTGATTACTGAGAATACACAGAGTATGTTGCCTTTTAATGCTCCAGTTCAATTGAGTCTGGACAACTGCTTGGACCCATGTTACCATTTGTTGGAGACTAATATTATTTCTTACTGGCAGATCTAGCAAACATTTAATGTCGCTTTAGCTTGCATCTGTTAAAGATATCTGAGGTGAACATCTCGATTTCAGAGCAGGTTGTCCATCTGTGTAAGATGGATTTTTAAATTCTTCAGTGCACACTGTCACAGCCAGAAGTGTGCAGATATGATAAAACATGACATCTGTTTGTTATACCATTCCTCAATAATAAACTTGTCCATAAATCATATAACAGATGGCTTTGAAAAACATACTATTTTTATAGGCTTAATACGCTTTATAGCTTGAATTGGAATAATCTCTACAGTACCAGCTACTTCAAAATAAAATGCCTGCATTTTCCCCCCCGGTATTTTTTTAAAAGACAGATATACAACTTGAACATTTCTCTTCCTATAGAATAACTGAAAATATTATCAATTTTCTCCTATGGGTTTCATACATAGTACCTTCTTAGCTATAACTACTGGTTTACCCTGTGTTTGTAGTCAGAGCTGTGAATGCAGCTCTGTTACAAGAAGAAGTACAATTGAGCAGGTAATGTCAAAGTTTTCAGTGTAGATGTGACTCAAAAGGCTAGTACTGAACCTTAAATGCTTAAAATACTGTAAAAAGCCAAACATTTTTCCATACCAATAGCTGACCAAAACCCACTGGTAGAAAATTGCTATTCTAATCTTCAAAATACAATCTGATCTTCAACATGACTTCATATGATTTCCTGCATCTAGAACACTATGCTTCTAGATTAACACTTACTTTTTTGAAAGCTGCTTAAAGTACTTCAGAGTATTTCAGTGCATTATTTAGTGATGCAGTTTTAGTCTACCTCAGTACATCCGGACTAAAGGCCTATATCTGTATTCTGCTTCTGGGCGAAGCATTGAACAGGCAAGTTTCACAACTTGAAAATAGTTGGGGTAAGGCTGGGATAGACTTCATGTAAATACTGTCTGCCAATACTTTTTTCCTCAATAGCTGTTAAATGAAGTTGCTTGACTTGTTGCACTAGGTAATATGCCTTAACTGTATAAGGATGTTAATCAGGTCTAATTAAAACACACAAAGGGGTGTTGTAATTCTGCTAACTTCCTATTGCTGTCTTTGCTATGCAAATTGGATACCACCTAAATTCTCTCCAGTTTTGTTATCTTGTGCAGCCTGCTGAAGATAAAAGGTTAAAGAACACTAAGCTATTATCTGGAGTGAGTGAATTTCCATGTAGTCATCTCTGAGTTCAGTGAAATACTGAAACTACCCTGAAATGGGAGAGTAGACTTGTTTTGGCTAGGATAGAGTTCATTTTCTTCAGAGTAGCTGGCATAGTGCTGTGTTTTGGATTTGTGACCAAAACACATTGATAACACAGAGGTGCTTTAGCTATTGCTGAGCAGTGCTTACACAGTGTCAAGGCCTTTTCTGCTCCTCCTGCTGCCCCAGCTGGCAGCAGGCTGGGGGGGGGCACAAGAAGCTGGGAGGGCACACGGCTGGGACCACTGACCCCAACAGACCAAAGGGATACCCCAGACCATATGATGCTGTGCTCAGCAATACAAATTAGGAGGAGGAGGAGGAAGAAGGCACATCTGAGTTCTGGTCTTTGTCTTCCCAAGTTAAGCACAACGGAGCCCTGCTTTCCTGGGAAGAGCTGAACATCTACCTGCCGAGGGGAAGTAGTGAATTAATTCCTTATTTTGCTTTGCTTGAGTGCACAGCTTTTCCTTTATGTGGTAAACTTTCCTTATCTCAACCCAGGAGTTTTCTCACTTTTGCCCACTGGGAGGGAGGGAAGGAGCAGCTGGGTGGTGCTGAGCTGCCTACTTGTGGGGTTCAACCATGACAAAGGGCTTCTTAAAGTTTTCAAAATCCTAGTGGACTTGTGACATTTGTGTTTTTTCCAGGTTATAGAAGTGAGAGGAGACCATGAACGATCTACCAGACTTGTCATGGCTGACTTCCTGCAGCCAAGGAAACCTCTGTCCTGCAGGCTGCAGTGGTGGCACGGAGAATGTCCCTGTTCTCCTGCACTCAGCTTAGGTACCTTGTCCTCCCTGACTGCTGTGAGTTATCTACAGCTGCTCCAACAAAACACTCAGTGGGGGAGATGGCTTTGGAATTTTTACTCCGATTGAAGTCTTGTTTCTGGAGGTCTGGCATACGTTTGTCTGCTGCAGATCATCCTTGCTAGCTCTTTATCAAATCTGTATGTGTCTTTTGAGAAAAACAAGTTTGAGAGTCTTTTTGGAGGATATGAAAAGCCTGTTGCGTGTTCTAATTGGAGATGTACTGTACCATAACCAGATAAAAATGAGTTAACTCTACTTATGCACTTGTTCACAAGTCTCTGACCAAGTTAATTTTGTGTCTTGTCTCCTGACTATAAACAATTCTATTAAGAATGAAAAAGCTTATAGATTGGTATCTGCTGACTGAACATTTCTAGGTGGTGTACTTGAAGAAAAAAATACTGTGAAGTGCTAATGTGACTGGAGAGTACTAGTGCATCCTGCTTTTGGACTGTTTGGGTCTTAGATGAGTAAAGGTGGTGGCTGATATGGAAGGAAGGCTTTATGCTTAGTACAGATCCAGTCACTTTGTCATAAGTTTACTATCAGGAAGTAAAATCTATATTAAAAACAGATTACTTTCAGCTTGTAGCTCATCACACAAAGGATCATTGTCATAATCTTATTATGTCTTATAAACTACAACTTAAGCCAGATGCTGTCCTATAGGAACTTGGTTGGCGTGATTACGGAGCAGCTGTTCTATGCCAGCAGAAAGCACAGTTACATGGAGCATTCAGCTGAAAGGCTACCTGCATTTCAAAACAACCAGAAGTCAACGAAGTAATTCTAAGTCATCTGCAGTATGTAAGGGTTTTGTAGTTGTTCTCCACCTCCCAAAGTTCTTGAACTTAATCAAGTTATCTTGATAGCAACTCTGTCAGGAACTTGATCTGATTTTCATTGAGGTCCATTAAAGCATTCCATTGCTTTAAAAATCCTTGGTTTCAGCAACTGAGTTTCAAAATATGATTACTTGTTTTAAATACTTCATAAAACTGTTGTTACAGTGTACCTAGGGAGTTTTGGAGCTTCAGAAAAAATATCTTTGCTTTCCCTTATTTCCCCACCTCCCTTTTATTCACATCCTTTTTTTCTGTGCTTGCATGCTGGCGCAACTTGGATTTCATTTACCTGTTTTTAGTTTCTTTATCTGTCACTTATCCCTTTCACATGGGTCTTCTCTCACCAGCAGTGTTAGCTGACAAGAAAACCTCGGAATTTTACCTCAGATTCTTTATTTTTGCAGAGTAGCAAAACAGATTTAAAAAAAAATACAAAATAAAACCATTCAGATGCAGTTCCAGATCCATTATTTTGAAGTAGATGAAGCCCAAAATATTTACAGAATCTTTGCTTTAAAAAAGAAGCATAGGAATTCTTGCTTATTAGTTACTTTCATCCTGAAGTTTTTGAAGTTATATAAAAATATTTCAATTAATGACTAAACTTATTTTTAGAATAACATAGCCACTGGTATCCATGGAGGTTCATGTTTTACAGAAAGAAGTGTCGGGCAAACATCAAACCCGGTGCATAGGTAGACTAAAATGCTTGCAGCAATACTTCCACAACTAAACGGCATATTACAAAGGTAATGAGCATTGTTGAACTGGATGTTCCTTGATTTAGAGACTTGCTGGCATTGCCTCACCGATGGCTGTGTGCACGAAAAGCGGGTCTTAAAAGAAAAATTTTAGGTGCAAAACCTTTTCCATCTTTTTGTAGTGAATGTTGTGTGTTAAAAGTGCCATTTTTAACTACAAGTGGTAAGCACAATGAAATGACAAAAAACATTTTAGGAAGATGTTAAAATAGCCTTTAAGCATATTTTGTTCTGTATTGATATGTTCATTTTCATAACTTTTAAGTACTCCTACCGCAGATTAATACACAGAAATGCAGTAAAACAACTGCTTTTGAACTGTTCATAACATGCTAATTTGGGAAAAAGGAAGTAGAGATAAAATACTACAAATCCTTTGAAGTAGTTTGGTTTTAGTATGATACGTGATCAAAGATCTCTAAAATGGGCAGTTTTCACTGGACTAGTCTTAACCAAAATGGGAAAATGACAAAGAATTACCATAGTTAACAATACATACTTTTTACACTGATATTGGGTTTTGTTTATATTTTATGATTACTGAAGGTACTCTCATCTACTTCTAAGAAGAAATCAAAGGGTGAATGAAAATACCTACAATTTCTTGCCAGATGCTGCAGAGCTGCGTTACTGGAGAACAGAAAGATGTTTCTTGAGTGATAATGATGGGGTGTTCTGCACCACTTCAAAAAGTTCTGAAAACCACAAAAGAGCACACAATCTTCAAATGATAGGTAGGTGTAATTCATTTGTATGGCCAGATTCTTTTTTTGATCATAGACAAACTTATTAAGGGACATTTTTTTTGTGTGTGAAATCATTATAGTATTAGCTGCTTTAAGATTTTTCTTGTAAACAGTTTAGGAACTTAAGTTATTTAGTGGCACTAAAGATGCTGTGGCAAGCATTACTATGTAGTCCCCTTAGTTAAGGAAGGGTATCCCTACCATAAATGGCACTGGTGTGCATTCAGAATTGTTAAGAGCGGCATTTAGTATGGATCAGGTAATATATAAGTTGAGGGAAGTACCACTGTTTTTTAAACTGAGGATCAGTAATGAGAAATTAGGTTTTAGACGGTAATTAGAATGAGCAAATGACATATTGTCCAATTGTATTCTTAAAGCATCTATATAATGGGATGATCTTGTAATTGCCCTTGTGTTTGACTCTTCCAAAACACAGCAAATAGTCTTTCTGTTCTTTCAACCAGTTAATAACATGTCTCTGGTTTGTAAATGTTATGCAAAACATCACCTGCAGAAGTAACTGAAGGATTTGGCTCACTAGGATCATATTAGTCATGAGGTTTTCCTGGCATGCTGTTGGTCTGTGAACTCCACCTTTGATAGTCATCTTACACCTGCACAAATGTTTAAATCTTCCTTTGGTTCACTGCATGTTCTAGGATTTCAGGGGAAAAATAGGACAGAGGTGGAGAATCACAGTTGGGCAAATGCTTGCAGTTAGAAGTAGTGTTTGTATATTCCTGGCAACCCAAGCGGTCGACATTTTCTACCCACTTTCACACACAAGCACCATTAAGATAAGCAAACCATTTTCAGGGTCTATTAACCTACACAATGCTGAGGACAGGTATGACAAAGAAACACGCTCAGAAGCATAGTAGGAATTCTGATGTATGTCCCAACTGCACATTTTGGGAAGCTCCTTGCAGCAAATTTGTGTTTTAAGTCTTTCTTGACCAGCTGCTCCTACTTTAGGTACCTGGATGAATAATAGTAATTGCGTCAGTAATGTCAGTTCTCCACCACGGAACTGACCTCGACACCGTTCAGTCTTGGTGCTCTCACTTTTAATTCTTGTGCAAACTACTTAGGTGGTAGCAAACATAGAACAATCATGCCCGGTACGCAAGCTGGAAAACTGCTAGGAAAAGGAGTAAAATATTAAGAAGGAAAACTAGGGTTGTTGGTTTTGGGTTTTACGGTGCAGTGAAAGTGTGTTCTGGCAAACACAGACGGCACGGAAGCATCCCGTGGGTTGGGCAACCGAGTGCCTGCGGCACTGGCGTGCCTTATCCAGTACTGCCCGCACTGCGAGGTACCAAAAGAGGCCACCAAGCAGCCACGGACGGAGGTACCTCCACACTGCTGTCAGAAGTGGCAGCTGTCACGCTGGCAACAGGGCTGTGCCTAGCGACCCCTGGCCGAGCTGTCCCCAGCACAGCCGTCCCCTGGCTGCCGCGGCCGCCCGGGCCTGCTCCCTGCCGGGGTGCTGTGCCCC
>NW_010186635.1:6506-14030 GCF_000695765.1 Mesitornis unicolor | reverse complement strand
GGTAGGGCGACTGGGAGGGATGGGGAGGGGTCGTTTGGTTGCTGGAGCCGTCGGGGCCTGTCTCCGCCGGCAGGGCCTGCGCCCGCAGGGGCGGCCCTTGGGGCTGTGGGGCCTGGTGCTGAGGCAGTGGCGTGTCCCCCCGGAGTAAAATGCTTACAGGTGCTTGGGCCAGCCCCGGTTGTGTCCGGTTTTGTCGCTGAAAGCTTAGCCGTGAAGTGTTTGCCCCCGCTTGGAAGCGGACTTGGAGGTTGAGTGTTTGAGCTGTAGCAGCAGTGTAGGATGTATGTCTTAAGGCATCACGGCCTGAGCACCGGTGTGTAAGGGCTGATGGGGACCTTGTCTGTGGCAGGGGGGGGAAGAGGGAGGGTCTCATCTTTTGCAAATATAGCTGTCAGTCTCTAACCTGCTGACCTGCATGTTTTTGTTGGCTTTAAAGAAGTCACCGTGTCCTCTGGAGGTCCTTTTTAAGGTTTCTCAGGTTGTTCAAGCAAGGCCAAAGACAGGTAGGGAAAAAGGTTTGTTTACATTGAATCCAACAGCCAGAGGTTCATCAAATGTCACTTACAGCAGAACCTATGTATGGGTTGTCAGAGCATAAAACAGTGCAGCATGGTTGCAGTATATTCCAGCGTATCATGTTATATTGAAGATACTGAAATACTCTAAATGCTTATAAAATGTTCCTCTTTTCCAGCAGAACTTAAAATAAGGAACTCTTAGTTCCTGCACAGAACTTCTTGGTTAAGAAATTGGTGTGGGTGAGTGTCATCTGGTTTACGGATAGATGAATTGACAAATGAGGAAGACTGCCCTAAAGTTACTTAAGAGTAGCTGAATTTTCATTTGTAAATGGCAAAAAAATAAACTAGGATTGCTTGTAGGTGTCAATAGATTTTAAGGGTGACTACTGTAGAGGTTGATTCTGATGCCAGATGTTAAACTGATCATTAGTAGTACAGACTTGATTTTCATGGTAGTGCCTTAGCTTGTCAAAACCCTTTGGATGTGTGTTGTATGGAAGGCATGCAGAGATACTTCCTAGAAACAGAGTGACTTTCTTCTCTATGCCAGAAGAGACAACCAAATGGCATTTGAAGCATGTAGAGCAGGTGCTGTATGTCTCCTGTGGGGTACCACAGCACTCGCTCACTGCTGTATTTCCCAAATTAGAATAGTTGAAATGCCTTGTTTTAATCAAAAGTAACACCTTTTACCTTTCCTCCCCACATTGCCCAGCAATAGCAAGATCAGTTTATGTAACCTTATTCATTTGAACAGGGAGGGGGAACAGAAAGGAAGTTCAGTCTTCATGTAAAATTCAAGTGGCTGTGGATTTTGAAACTGCATTGTCTGTTTTAGTGAATGGTAATAAATCAACTTTTTGTTGTTGTAGCAGTTTAAGGGCTGTAAAACTTTGCAGAAGGTTATGATGCTGATTTGTGCTAGGTGCATTGTTGCTGTCCATTACTTAAAATATTGGTTGTGTGATGTTTGTAGCAGAGGAACCAAGAAAATGAGTTGTTTCAGTAATGTCACACTGTCTTTAAAACGAGTAGTGCTTTTTATAAAAAAAGTTTGCAGTGTATGTTTATTTGTAGTCAAAGTTGCTGTTATTTTTTCCACCCCTTTCCTGCATGTCCTACATGCAGCCTGTCAGTGGGGAAAACTTGAGTAAATGACTGGGGAGGGGGTTTTTGTGGTTTTGGTTTAGTTTTTTTTCCTTTAGTCCCATAATTCCTTTGCTGAAGTGGATTTTTGGGGGCCTTTTGGGGATCTGAGGTGATGTTACTAGCAGTGCACTGGGAAAGAATTGTACAAAACAAGTTGTACTTGAGGCTTCTGTTTGCAGACGGTGAACAGCAGTGAAGGACAGTGCTACCTTCCAGAGAGATGAAAGACAGGCTTCAGGACAAATGAAAAGCACTTTTGTCCGTGCTTAGTACCTGTGTGTGCATATGGCAGATGTGGCCTGTTTTTGTCCATCTCTAGATGCATTTGTTTTCACTGCTGGATCAATGAACTAACTTTTTTGATTTCTTTTGTTTTGTTTTCCCCCCTGTCCTCCCGATCGCTCCTTGGGCATAGGAGCAGAGATGTAATTCTAGTGAAGGTGCTGGAGCAGTTGAAAACTTATAACTTTTTTTAACTTTAAAATCATCACTGAGTACCCTGAAACAGTTGTTTGGTTTTGGTGTTTTACCTTGTTGATCTTTAGCAAAATGCAGCATTTGAAGGTTAAGCAATGATACTTTTTTTAGAAAAAAATGGGCAAAACATTGTCATGATGGGGCTATTTAAAGTGAAAGAATTAATAATATACACAAAAAAGAAACTGTTTAGATTTAATTCATCATAAGGTACTGTAAGGAGAAAGTCTTAGTAACCCTCTTGTGTGAACCTACGGTTGTCTGTATGGAGTTCTACTTCTTTCTGTTGCAGTTTTGCTTTTAGAGCTACTTGCTTTCACTGGCTTTAAAAAAAGGTAGCTGTGACTTCTGGGGGTCCCTTATAACATACACTATTCTATGTTACCCTAAGCTATTAAATGTGGTGTGAAACATGCTACCTGAAGACAAAGGAAGCCATTATTTGCCCAATCTTTAGAGCTGACTGGTAACAAATAATGTTTAAGATGTGTATTTTGCGAGGTATACCAGTCTAGTGTTTACACGTGGATTTAACACTACTCAAAACAGAAGAGACTGAAAAATTTGGGGTCATCCTCCAAGGGTTGGGTACAATCGGTTCCAGAGTTTAGACTTTCCTGTTTCTATTGGCAAAACTCTTAGACTAAATTCTAAACCACCATAGTGTAGATCAAAGAAAAGAGATGAGACTTCCTATGCAGTGTTGTGAGAGAAGGACTCTTTTGCAATGAGACATTGCCAAATATCAAGTAACTAAAATATCAACTTACGTGCTGTACAACATAGTCAACAAAATTAACTACCTTCAGCAAGTGGTGACCTTGTGTGAAACTCTAGAGGGTTTTCTCTTAGTTATACTCCAGACTAATCCTCTTTGAATGTGGGTTTTAAAATGAACTCTTAAACGTTTTAATTGTGATCGTGACCTTTGGCAGGGTAATGTATATTATAGTATGTGTTTAATCTCAAGCTGTTTTACTTTAAGCCATTTTATGAAATTGTGTACAGTTGTGACACATTACTTTCCTTGGTCATCCTCTTAATCTGCATCTGTTGTTTTTCTTCCCCCCACCCCTTCCCGGGAAATAGAACATGAGGAAAAAGCTACAGTGCAGTGCAGTGCTTTTGAAGTAAATTGGCTACTTAATGAATTTGCTAGAGAAGCTTAATCTGTTGTTTTCTTGTATTTGCACGCTGATAATTCGTAGCGCTGTGACATGTCCAATTTGTGCTGTTTCATTTTGACTGCTTGCCTTTCTAAGGAATTTTTGCAGTATCACAGTTAGCTGGGTGCTAGTCTGAGAACTTTCTCTGCTTCTCATGAAGATGCAGCATCACTTTCCAATTCCATCAAGCTTTTACATGAATACTTGTGTTAGGACAGCTGAAACACATTTTTCCTCTTCTGTTCCTTCAATTTCCCATCACTGGTGCTCGTTTGGTCCTACAAGTGTAAATGAGTGCATTCAGCAAGCCAACCTGATGAAAGATGTTCCTGTGATGATAATGGTTTGGCGGAATTTTCTTGGAGAAGTGGTTCCTGCCAGAAGAGCTTCCTAAAACAGCTGTTCATGTGCTTGGACAAACCCCAGGATGGGTGCTGAAGCATGCAGGTGTCCTGAAGGAGCATGATGATTAACCTGGTGCATCAGTGTTGCAGATGTAGACAGGGCAGAAGAAGAGCTAGAATGGCCATATTTAGAAAACATGGGGGATTATATTTTCTTTCAGATGGCTTTAGTGAACCTGCTGTTGAGGAAAGAATTAAGCTTAGTTGGGACCCAATTAATTTGAATCTGAACTAAGTTCAGTTTGAATTTGGTCTCTAGAGAAGAAAAGTAAAAGTTTTAGTTCAGCATCTTAAAATACAATATTTTTAAAAGTCAGTTAACACCTATGTTTGTGTTCTAGATTACAAGTTTTCTTTTTTAATATTGGAATATAACTGTTTCTGTGTTGTAGGTTGAATTTTGTACATCTGAGTCTGATTTCACAGTCATAGAATCACAGAATAATAGGAGTTGGAAGGGACCTCAAAAGATCATCCAGTCCAAACCCCCTGCCAGAGCAGGATCACTTAGACTAGGTCACGCAGGAGAAGACACTAAAGAAGTTTTTGCCATGAAAAGTTAATTTTTCAGAAGTTGGTGTTCCTGGAGCACTAGGCAGGGTGCCCTGCTGCTGTGGAGCATGCAGGCAGGGCAGGCCACATCTCTGGGGAGCGGTAGGGCAGCTCTTCAGTCACGGCTTCTGATGATGCACAGAGCCTTTTCTGTCACCTTAAGTACTATCTGGTCCTCTGAAAGTATGTGGAAGGATGGGCACAGTCTCATTTCTAAGCAGTGGTGTGCCTCCTGCCTGCGTCAGGCTGGATGATTGGTGGAGAGTTGCCTATGGGATGCTGGGTTATAGGTAGCTTAATCTGATGGAAGAGCTGAGTTTTACAGTTCCAGAAGCATATTTTTTTTAACAAATAATAATCTTAGCTCAAATATGGCTGAAATAAGACTATTGGAGAGCTGAAATAGTTGCTGATATATCTTTAATTTGTTTTTCAGTGATCTCTAAGGAGAGAGGTGTCCTTGGCCTTCTAAAATAGTAAATGTTGGTCTTCTGTTCCAAACTACAGTACTTGTCAAGCTGCTCGATTCCCTCTTACAGCACACACTTTTAAAATTAACTTTTTAATTAACTTTTAATAAGCTTCTATAGTTTATTCACAGTAGTGTCAGTATGACTGTAGCTGAAACTTTTGGTACTACAACTTGCCACTGTTTCTCTTCTTCACCAAGGAGATCACCCCAAAAGCCTGAGGCAGAATCCTAATGGTTTTGATCTAAATGATCAAAGTCCTACAGAATGATTAGCCCTGGAAAACAGAGCTTTACAAGTACAGCTAGCAGGCAGTCTTAATGAGAGCAGCCCTACCAGCAGAGCTCATAGTTAAGCCTAAAGGGGGGATACAGAGGGTGGAGGGCTGTTTCCTGTGATGGCAGGCTGCTGTGGGTGACTGTGTGGTGCTTGCGGTGCTCATGTGTCAGGCACATGGGGAACCCCTGTTGTTGGTGGGGGCCTGGGCATCTCCTGTGCATCTTCCCACCCACCGGCTCCGGCTAGTTCTGCTGTCCTAGCAGTGCGACTGTTCACCAAAATCCTGATGGGCTGCTTGCCTTTTAGTTGGCTGAGCAGAACTGAAATGGTTCTAAAAGAAGCAGCAGCCCTGTCCAATTAAGAACTGGCTGTTAAGATCTGACTAGATTTCATTTTCTTTTCTTTGCCTGCATGACTCTGAGGCGAGCCATTGAACTTGCTAATGCTGTGGTTTTCTTGTTTGTTTCTGCATGGGCTGGTGTGCGCTATGGATGTGCCTCCTGAGAGGAGACGCGGTGGTGAGCTTGAGACTGCATCCTCCTTCCAGACAATGCTCCTTTGGAGTCCTAATTAAAAGGATCACTGAATTGGCTAAACTGGCCATCTGTTGGGTTCAAGCTCAAAGGGAGGAAATGTATGAATTTAATGTTCCGATTCACCAAGCTTTATTTTCCTTCCCAATTTAATTGGCATCTACCAGTCAATGAGGTGGTAACCATTAGAAGAAGACATCTGCATAAGTATGATGATGTTGGATATGATTTGTAAATGCAGAATTTTCAGGATTAACTTTTCCTGAAAGAACAAGTTATTTTAGTACCTTGGTAGTCTACTTCATGGTAGCAGTGAATCTCAACTCTTGTTAGAGAGAGGGTATTAAACTATCTGGACTACTATACTGATGAGAATATCTGATGAAACTTGTTTC
Organism: Mesitornis unicolor; assembly: GCF_000695765.1. Classification (NCBI taxonomy): domain Eukaryota; kingdom Metazoa; phylum Chordata; class Aves; order Mesitornithiformes; family Mesitornithidae; genus Mesitornis; species Mesitornis unicolor. The sequence goes on along the minus strand of NW_010186635.1, from coordinate 8,084 downwards.
ACTATTCCTAAGCAAAAATGTATTCCCTTTGTATGTCCCTATGTGAGAAACTGTTGTGGCAGACACTAAATCTATGAAGTTCCCCTTGGAAAGCCAGCCTCAGATCTTGGGGTTTCTTTTTTTAAAAGACCACTGTCATCTGTTTAGCCAAAATCAAATTGTTCTTGAAATGCCACCACATTTTCTTCAGATAGTATATGAAGATTTTTTTTTTTTTAATCAGGAGACATTTTCTTTATTAATCTGTGCCCTAGAGAGTGACTGCCTGGTCAATAAGTGGAGAACATGCTGAAGTTTTACTTCTAATAGAGAAAACCAATCATCATGTTGATAAAAATGGTTGTGGCTCTCCTGTGTGAAAGTTCCAGTTTATCTGCTCTTCCACAAAAGATGTAAAAAGAGGGCAAAGTAGTGTGTAATGAAAACAAGATAAAGTTTTCCTAGAGTCTTCTCAGAAGAGAATGAGCCCTTGGTCCACACATTTCTGAGTGGTCATAAAAGAGGAATATAGGACTCTAAACTGAAGGCTTTTTCTCTTCAGAGCAGGTGGATCCATTCAGGTTTTGAAATGGTAGAAAATTACTGATACTTTTTGCTTTCCCAGTGCAGACAGCTGAGGTTGCTGATGGGAAGTCACTGCTAAATTGCCAAAAATCCCTTAATGGCAATAACTCCAACCAGTGCCAAACGGCTTTCTCTTGGCTGGGAAGAAAAGCAAACTACATGTGATATTGTGTCTGAGACAGTTTTAAGCATACCTTTCTCTTTGTATCCCTTTTATTCTCCCCCTCCATTTCCTACCCTGAAAGGGGCAGTGAGCAAAATCAGGATAACTCTGATAGGGAGAGGAAGTTTTCCTAAGAGGATTTGCTCTATACTAGGCTTGTCTTTCCTATAATGAGAATGTATTAAGAATACCTGAAGGATTCTTTTAGGATTCTATTAAAATATAAATACTCTTCTCAATAGTTTTAGATAATTAATTATCAATAGGATACTTGTTATTCCTGCCTCTCCTCCTTTTACTAGACAAGATAATATGAACTACTTGATTTGCTTTTCATTAGTGAAGAGCTTTTAAGATGTTAATCTTTTGATTAGAAAATCTGGATTGTTAATGACCTGAATCCTGAGGACTTCTAGGCTTTGAGAGGCACTCGTTTAGCCCGTTTTCCCCTCAGTTCTGGCACACACAGGACATTTGGTTTAGAATAACATTTGTGGGACAGCCTTAACTTGCTAGCACTTGTACTGTGCCTTTGGAACTTGATTACTGTGCTTCTAGATGTCTGGACTATGTGCTGCTTGCTGTGCTATGTCTTGTGCGGTGTTTTGTGGTATGTGGGGAACGTGCTTTGCCTAGTGAGCAAAGCTTGCTCTAAGAAGTTTGGCGTCACTACAGCTAGGGTGATTCTTTGTCCATAAATGACCCTCTAATGCTTTTAGGGGTTTGGTACAGTATCTTGACCTTGCTGCTTACGAATGTTTAGCATAACACAAGAGGTGTTTTTTTTCATTTTTTATCCTGTTAATATTCCATTAATGTGAAGATCAAATTATTCTGATCTAGTTACATTT
>NW_010186635.1:0-6475 GCF_000695765.1 Mesitornis unicolor | reverse complement strand
TCCTGCCCTTCTGCTTTCATATTCTTTTTTCTTGGTTAGGCAGATTTTTTGCAGAAAGATTTTTCATGTGGTCATATTTTTAACACCCCTTGAAGGTAAATTTACAGGCTTGCAAGGGGACCCTTGGTTTGAGATGATGCTAATTTCTATCCCTGTGCTACAACTGAATATGCAGAAAGTACCAATGTGGAAACTAAAGATAACACAAAGTGATATAGCTAGTAATTGTTGAAATTCAAGGCTTAATAACATTCTGTCGATGAGTGTCACTTGTTTGAGCTACACCATGGGTTAATTTGACTATCTGTGACTAAGTAGCATGACAAATAGACACACTGGAAAGTGAGGCTCTGCTGCAGATGTGATGATAAAAGGCTGCTTTCTAACAATTAGCACAAAGGCTTCAAGGAAAAAGTCATCCCATCAGTGAAGTACAATCTATTTAACATACAAATTGAATTGAGAAGTGATCTGTTTAACATACAGTTAACTTGAGAAATTAGTATAAGGAGAATAAAAAGAGGTTTAAAGATACAAATAAAAATTAATCTACAGTTGCACTTACTGGGATAAAATTAAGAGGACTATCAATCATTTTAACAATCTGGTGTCTCGAAGATACCTTTAATACTATTCCAACCATATCATAGCCTTTGATAGTTAAGTATCTGGACATTTGACAGGGTGGCTGCTTTCCTTTCCAGTCATTGTTAGATGAAAGAAATTAAACCAAAATAGAGCAGCCATTGCCTGTTACTCTGTAAGAGCTGCCAGCTGATTAGCAGTCCCCTAATTTGTTTTTTAGAGCGTGCTTAATCTTTCATGATTAAGTTTAATGCTTGTTGCTTCATGCTGTGCATCTTCAGCCAGTTGGATGGGACTGGCAAATCATCTCTTATTTCCTGTGCCTAGCTAGGTTTTGGGAAGGGCTGAGCACCAGACTGATGGCATATCACTGGTTTGTAACCTGAACGTTAATCTCTTGTCATGTACAGTGGCTCAAGAAGCATGCTGCACATGCAGAAACATGCCCCCGAGGCAGTTCAGGCTGACTTCTGACCCGAGTTTACCTAAAGGTCAACAAAGACAAAATTTATTGGCTTTTCTCTGCTTTTTGACTTCTCAGTCTGTAAGATGGAGGATAAATACCTAGTTCATTAGTTGCTTTGTTCACAATCCACAGGCTTAAGGAATGGATTTATTGAATTAATATAGGGTGCTATTTATATTTAAGATGTCAGGTATTGTCTGAAATGTCTTGCTGAGAAGACTTCTTGAGCTTTTTTTTTTTTGTTTCCTCAGGAAAGTGGTCAGCATAGTTTGGAGAGACACATGCTATTTGGGTGGTGGGGAATGCAGACCACAAAGGATCTCTTAAATACAGAGAAGACTTTTCTGTGTATGTTGCTGTGAGAGTTTTGTGATGGATGCTCTGCTCAGGAACTGCCAGCCCTGTTGCTGTTATTTCACAATGCTGCAGCACTGGAGTATCTTCACACATGCTTGTGTTAGACATGAATTGAGAGTGTGTTTAGCAGTTCTTAACGCTGAGCTGCTAGCAAAATGGGGCTGGTCTGCTTCATGCTTCTGGTGTAGCCTCTAGCCTTAGCCTTTCAAATTGTAGAGATGGGTTGGTTTAGGTTATGCTTTTTCCAAAAGAAATCATGCTGCTTCTGCAACCAGCCTGGCTCCCGCCATAGCTACAGAATGGCTAGGCCTTTCATGGAGTTTAGGGGTAGAGTGAAGGAAAGCAGGGATTATTTTGACAACATGATGCGATCAGCTTAGCGTGTGGCTTAACATCTTGGTTAAGCTATATTAAAAGCCAGTGACCGAGCTGGTACCAGAGCACAGTGATCTTAAATTTAAGAAGGGCCTGGTGGGTGATGTTGATCCTCACCTATCTCTTACCCCTCAGCCCAAGTATCCAGTGCTGTTGCTTCAGGCTTTCAGTTTGCTTTTTTCTTCTTACCAGAGTAAAAATGTTCTGGGTCCAGGTTTGGTGTAGATATTTCTCAGTTAGTGGTTGGCCTTCTGTAGATGACTGCTGAAAATCTAAGTGAACTTCTGCTGTGGCTTTACACCGTCAGTATTGATGATGCTCCCCTGTCCTTCTTAGGAGGTGCTCTTCTACCAACTGAAAAGGAGAGCTTGTTTTTCAGATGCTCTAGCTCATTTCTACTTGATTATATCTAGGTATGCATGTTGGCGTCATTGTAAATGTTCAATTTTCTAGGCTTTTAAGCAGAGCCACAGGGCGGGAGTTTTGAGGATATTCTCCAACTATAGAAGCATGTTGCATAGTTCAGTTTCTCAAATAGCAGCTGCCCTGTTAAGGAGCACACTTCTTGAAGTGTGTGTTGAAAAAGCTGCAATGTGCTTGTGGCTTGTTTAATTTTTTGTTGTGTTCTAGAGCTATAAAGAGAATTTGGTTTGTGATAGTGCAAGAAGAAATTTGCTCTTTGTATCCTGAAATGTGCCTCATATGTGCAATCTGCAAAGGAAAGGCATTTGTAGCTATAAAGTATGTGATCAGACTTACGAAAACAAGCTGGTTTTTGGCTTGGGTTTACTTAGACAACTTCAAGTTGACAGTAATATATTTTATATATAATATATTTTATGCCAGATAAAATTGTCATTCCTATGTAAGTCAGTTTTATCAGTGACACTGTTGGAGGGAGCATAATGGTGAGAGTGACTTCTGTAGACAGTTTTCCAGAGGCTGCTGCACAGTCTTAGTTAAAATAAAATGTTTCCTGCACCTTATTCTATTAATGTTCAAGTTTTCTACACTGAGCTAAATAGAGGAAGAAATTAAAATGGGTAGAATTAAGAACTTAAAAAACCATGCCAACTCTCAAAGAAAAACTAAAACCTCCATGACTTGTTTTGTGCTTTCAGAGGCAGAACGCAAACCCCTTGTAGTTGCAGTCTCCTCTCCAGATACTGTAGAAGCTTCTTGAAAGGCTCATTCTGCTGTATGGGGAGGTGTGTGAATCAAAAATGTCTGAGTTGCAGCTTGCAGGATGAACCTTACATGCCTTGTTCTGAAATGTCTTCACTAGATGTTTCAGCTTGTGTTTTGTTTGGGGTTACACATTTGGAGGTGGGGAAAAAACCTAGGTGTCACTCCAAAAGTGACAGCTACTTTTTGATGTAGTTTACTGTGACAGGTACTAAATAGCTTCCTAAGCTGACATTTCTTAAAAAACAGGGGTTTTTTTTTGTTGCTTGTTACTTGTTTATAGAAGACTGAATGGAAAGTCATATAAGTGGGATGTTTTTACAAAGAAGAATTCATGATAACTTGATCAGAATTCATTTTTGGTTTTCATTTGTAAAACCTGAAAACCAACCTTCATGATTCCTTTTCAGGACTTTTGAACTAGTTGAAATTCATGGAGAAAGAGCATTTAAGGTAGTTGTGAACTGATTTTTGGTTTGCGCACAGTCTGTACCTCTGTCGGGATTAAAAAATCCTGACAAGATAATCCAGTTGAGATCATAATCTTGTCTATAGCTCTGACCTTGCATTGCAGGAAATGCATGAGTCCTCAAGTGAGCACTAGTACACAAATAAAAAGTTTGGGTGAAGGAGGCTGTGGACTCCTCAAATGTTGTCTTAAAATTGGAAATGACAAGTTAGGATGTTTTTAAAAGTTGCAGACTGAGGTAGAGAAGGAAACCCTAGAGAGTATAGTCAGTCCCACAGGCAGGGATGAGAACCTTGGGGCATGCAGGAAGGGAAAATGCAGGTGCTGACAGTATGGTGCAGGGCAACTGGACAAGGAGCTGCTTGTAGTAAATGAGTGTGAAGATGCTTTCCCTGTACTTCAGCAAAGTGGGTGTGCAGGAAGCAGATAGGGTATGGCTCAGTGAGGAACCTCTCATCTGCTCTCCTGGAGGAAAAAGGGAAGCAGGGCTGTTAGAGCTCTTCTAGTGTGTGTTTGTTGGTTTTTTTTTTTCCTGGCTGGGTCTTCGCAGGGAGGTCATGCCTGGAGCAGTTGCAGCTTCGTGCCTGGTGTAAATGGTTAGAAATCCTTGATGAACTTTAGGCTGTGGTAGATCAGTCTCTGCTCATCTTTGCTTTGTGCTGCTCTAGTACAGTATAAACAGGGATACCCTGCCCTGTTACTCTTTGTTCTGTTGCTGATTTGGCTAAGCTAGGGATCCTTCATTGACTCGCAAGCTGTTATTTTGAAGCAGTTTTTGTATTTCTTAGATTTTTTACAGAATGGTAGGCGTTGGAAAGGACCTTGAAGATCACAGAATCACACAGAATCACAGAATGTTAGGGATTGGAAGGGACCTCAAAAGATCATCTAGTCCAATCCCCCTGCCGGAGCAGGAACACCTAGATGAGGTTGCACAGGAAGGCGTCCAGGCGGGTTTTGAATGTCTCCAGAGAAGGAGACTCCACAACCTCTCTGGGCAGCCTGTTCCAGTGCTCTGTCACCCTCACTGAGAAGAAGTTTCTTCTCAAATTTAAGTGGAACCTCCTGTGTTCCAGCTTGTGCCCATTACCTCTTGTCCTATCATTGTTTGTCACCAAGAAGAGCCTGGCTCCATCCTCGTGACACTCACCCTTTAGATATTTATAAACATGAATGAGGTCTCCCCTCAGTCTCCTCTTCTGCAAACTAAAGAGACCCAGCTCCCTCAGCCGCTCCTCATAAGGGAGATGCTCCACTCCCTTGATCATCTTTGTAGCCCTACGCTAGATCATCTAGTCCAAGCCCCTTGCTGAAGCAGGGTCACTTACAGCAGGTTGCACAGGATAGGGTCCAGATGGGTTTTGAAGGAGAGGAGACTCCACAACCTCTCGGGGCAGCCTGGTCCAGTGCTCTGTCACCCTCATGATAGTGAAGTTTTTTCCTCATGTTCAGATGGAACCTCCTGTGTTCTAGTTTGTGACCATTGACCCTTGGGCACCATGGAAAAGTCTGGTCCCATCCTCTTGACACCTGCCCTTTAGATACTTATAAGCATTAAGATCCTCTCTGTCTTGTCTTCTCTGGTCTCTCAGCTTTTCCTCATGAGAGGGATGCTCCAGTTCGAGGTTTTCCTTAACTGTTTGCTTTCAGTTGAAGGTTTTTTTTCTAGTAAGCACAGATTTTATACTGGAAATGCAGTTTCTCTGCTAAGGTACAGGTTATGTTGCAGTAGCTTTATCAGATGTGTGTTATTTTGGCAGGAAATATCAATTTTGATTGTAGGTAATCTCTTTTGGTGACTTTTCAGTGTTTTGTGGTTACTCAAAGGCAGTGCCAGGTAAAAGACACACTCATGAACTTGTTTAACATGAGCTTTGTATCTAACCACACTAACTGGTGGTGTACTTAATTGTTCCACCTCTTAAGTTCAGCAAGTCGTTGCCCACTGCTCAAATTACTAATCATTTATTTACTATCTTGGGGCTAAAGTGGGATGTGCTGGTAAGGCATGTGCATGTAGGCATCCCTCTGTCCATCACATAAATAAAGATATCTATTCCAAGAACTTTGGAGTCTCGTATCAAATCAGTGATGTGCCAGGCTCTGGGAAAGCTTTGGATTGATAGTTTGTAAATGAAAGAAGGTTAGAATGAAGCTTCTCTTTGCCACTGATGTTTGTCTTATGATCGTGATTTTCAGAGTGCATTGAAATTGGGAGCTCATGCAAGAAAACAGTTCAAACCGAGAACCTGAAGCATAGCTCTTGTTGTGTTAGGCAAAATCCAGGTGTAAAGAGTAGACTGAAAAACTCACACTTGAATGTAACTCTTCTGTGACCCTGCCATGCATGCAGGATTTTTTTAAGTTTACAGGACACATGGGTATATAGGTTTTGCAGGAGTCAGTTTTCTGAAACTAAGTATTCTTGGCTTTTGTTTCTAGGCTCACATGATTCTTTCAGCTACTGGGTTGATGAGAAATCTCCTGTGGGACCAGACCAAGCCACAGCTATCAAACGTTTGGCCAGAATTTCTTTGGTTAAAAAGATCATGAAGAAATGGTCAGTGACTCAAAATCTGACTTTCAAAGAGCAGTTGGAAGGTGGGATCCGTTACTTTGATCTTCGTGTATCTTCCAAACCTGGAGAAATGGGACAAGAGATTTACTTCATACACGGCTTGTTTGGCATCAAAGTATCAGATGGGCTGAAGGAGATTAATAACTTTCTTGAGCAGCACCCCAAGGAAGTGGTATTCTTGGATTTCAATCACTTCTACGCCATGGATGACAGCCATCACTTCTACTTGATCAACAGGATCCGTTCAGCATTTGGATCCAAACTTTGTTCCGTTGAATGTGTGGAATATGTGACATTGGAGTACATGTGGGAGAAGAAACACCAGATAGGGAAAGGAAGTGTAATGTTTTTCAAGCACCAAAGGTTAAGGTTTAAATAGAGAAGCTGAGTGTGGTCCCTCTCAGTGGCATTGGCCTAGGTACGCTGCTGACAATCACAGAATCACAGAATCGCTTGGTTG
>NW_010186634.1:1586-3610 GCF_000695765.1 Mesitornis unicolor | reverse complement strand
TACTTCAACTCCAACGCCGTGCCCCTGAAGCTCTCCTTCCAAAACGTGGATCCCCTCGGGGAAAACATCCGAGTCATCTTCAAGGTGAGCCTGGCGATACCCAAACCCCCGACGCGGCTGCCCCAGCCCTCCCGGGGGTGTCAGGGCTTTGTCCCCTGCCTCTGATGTCTCTGTCGCTCGCAGTGCGGTGACGACCTGCGGCAGGACATGCTGACGCTGCAGATGATCCGCATCATGAACAAGATCTGGGTGCAGGAGGGGCTGGACATGCGCATGGTCATCTTCCGTTGCTTCTCCACCGGCCGTGGCCGAGGTAACCCGCTGTCGGGGTGTCCCCTGATGGTGTCGAGGTGCCCCCAGTGGTGTCAGGGCCCAGGTTGGGCACAGGAGGTCCTGGGGCTCTGCTGGTGCGGAGCTGCTGTGGGTCTGCTCCCACCAGCCCATCTGTAGGAACGGGGCTTTGCAGGCTCTCGCTCAGCGGTGGTGGCTTGGGGGCAGATGGGTTGGTGGCAAAGGGGGTTGGGGGTCTCAGAGCCCCCCACATGGGATGGATGGGTCTGACCTGGCCATCTCGGCTGCCCCAGGCATGGTGGAGATGATCCCCAACGCCGAGACCCTGCGCAAGATCCAGGTGGAGCATGGTGTGACGGGCTCCTTCAAGGACCGGCCGCTGGCTGACTGGCTGCAGAAACACAACCCCGAGGAGGACGAGTACGAGAAGGTGAGGATGAGGATGAGGAGAGGATGGGGATGGGAAAGTGAGGATGAGGATGAGGAGAGGATGAGGATTAGGATGGGAAGGTGAGGATGAGGATGGGAAGGTGAGGATGAGAAGATGAGGATGAGGACGGGAAGGTGAGGATGAGGACGGGAAGGCAACGATGAGGATGAGGAGAGAATGAGGATGGGGATGGGAAAGTGAAGATGAGGATGGGAATGTGAAGATGAGGATGAGCAGGTGAGGATGAAATGGGAAGGGTTAGGATGAGGATGGGAAGGTGAGGATGAGAAGATGAGGATGAGGACGGGAAGGTGAGGATGAGGAGAGAATGAGGATGAGGTTGGGAAGGTGAGGATGAGGTTGGGAAGGTGAGGATGAGGACCAGAAGGTCCTGGCAGGGTCCCCACTCCCCATTGCCCCTCTCCAGCCCCATTGTTTCCCATCATGTCCAGCCTTTCTCCATGGCTGGCAGCTCCATCCCTCCCTGTCCCCTCCCAGGCCGTGGAGAACTTCATCTACTCGTGCGCCGGCTGCTGCGTGGCCACCTACGTGCTGGGCATCTGCGACCGGCACAACGACAACATCATGCTCAAGACCACGGGCCACATGTTCCACATCGACTTCGGCCGCTTCCTGGGCCACGCGCAGATGTTCGGCAACATCAAGAGGTGAGCAGCGCCTCCGCCGCCCCCTTCCCCTCGCCTGGGCTCGGCCCCGTGGGGCTGCGGCTCTTCGGCACCACAGTTCACCCCAATTTGTGGTCCCGGTGCTGGGTGACCCCCGGCCGTGGTCACTTCTTGTCCCCGGTGCAGGGACCGGGCGCCGTTCGTCTTCACTTCGGACATGGCGTACGTCATCAACGGCGGGGACAAGCCCTCCAGCCGCTTCCACGACTTCGTCGACCTGTGCCAAGCCTACAACCTGATCCGCAAGCACACCCACCTCTTCCTCAACCTGCTGGGGCTGGTGAGAGCCGGGGGCACGCACCCGTCCCACCCCGGGCACAGCGGAGGGGTCCGCCCGCCCTCAACCCCCTGCCTTTGCCGCCCAGATGCTCTCCTGTGGCATCCCCGAGCTCTCGGACCTGGAGGACCTCAAGTACGTCTACGATGCCCTGAGGCCGCAGGATTCGGATGCGGATGCCACCACCTACTTCACCAGGTAGAGGACATGGGTGGCGATGGGGCGGGAAGGGACGGAGTGGGGCACAATTGAGGGGCTCCCCCGTGCTGAGCGCGCGGTGGCCTCCTTGCAGGTTGATCGAGTCCAGCCTGGGCAGCGTGGCCACCAAGCTCAACTTCTT
>NW_010186634.1:0-1325 GCF_000695765.1 Mesitornis unicolor | reverse complement strand
GCGTCTTCAACCCAAGCAAGGGCTACGTGAGTGCGGACAGGCAAAGGGACAACCTGGGCGGCTCTCCCCAGCCCCATACGTGCTCGGGGCACCCCGTACCCCCATCCCAGCCCCGTCTCCCCACAGATCTACGTGGTGAAGGTGCAACGGGAGAGCCCTGGCGAGGTGGCCTTCGTGCAGCGAACCTTTGAGGAGTTCCAGGAGCTGCACAACAAACTGCGCCTCCTCTTCCCCTCCTCGCTGCTGCCCAGGTACCCCCGCAGACCCCCTGCAGACCCCCATGGGGCTCCCCATCACCCCCCGGGCTTTGCTCAGGGTCCGTCCCCGCAGCTTCCCCAGCAGGTTCGTCATCGGGCGCTCACGGGGCGAAGCGGTGGCTGAGCGGCGGAAGGAGGAGCTGAACGGCTACATCTGGCACCTCATCCACGCGGCCCCCGAGGTGGCGGAGGTGAGGAGCTGGGGGGTCTATGGGTACCCCCATATGTCTATAAGGACCCTCATATGTCTATGGGGATCCCCTATATGTCTGTGGGGACACCCCGTATGTCTATGGGGATCCTCTATATGTCTATGGTGACCCCCCATATGTCTATGGGGATGCCCTGTATGTCTATGGAGACCCTCATATGTCTATGGGGATCCCCTATATGTCTGTGGGGACACCCCGTATGTCTATGGGGATCCTCTATATGTCTATGGTGACCCCCCATATGTCTATGGGGATGCCCTGTATGTCTATGGAGACCCTCATATGTCTATGGGGATCCCCTATATGTCTGTGGGGACACCCCGTATGTCTATGGGGATCCTCTATATGTCTATGGTGACCCCCCATATGTCTATGGGGATGCCCTGTATGTCTATGGAGACCCTCATATGTCTATGGGGATCCCCTATATGTCTGTGGGGACACCCCGTATGTCTATGGGGATCCTCTATATGTCTATGGTGACCCCCCATATGTCTATGGGGATGCCCTGTATGTCTATGTGCACCCCCATATGTCTATGGGGACCCTGCATATGTCTATGGGGATCCCCTATGTGTCTATGGTGACCCCCCATATGTCTATGGAGATCCCCCATGTGTCTATGTGCACCCCCATATGTCTATGGGGACCCCCCGTATGTCTGTGGGGATCCCCTGTATGCCTATGGGGGATTCCCTATATGCCTATGGGGACAGAGGGGAGCTGTGGGGACGGTGCTGTGGATGCTGGTGAGGCAGGAGAGCATTTCACCCCGTGCACCGGTCCCCAATGGCGGGGGACATGGTCACCATGCTAATGTCACCTCCCGGCCCCGCAGTGCGACCTCATCTACACC
>NW_010186633.1:3944-4811 GCF_000695765.1 Mesitornis unicolor | reverse complement strand
TGCCCTGCCCCGGGCAAGGGAAGGGGAAGGAAGCGCCCACCCCACGAGCAATGTAGGGGTTTGGGGGAGCTTTTAGGGGCACATCCTGCCCTTGCAACCCATCCTATTGGAGCTCTGGGGGCTGCGTGGCCTGGGGATGTGGGATGGAGGGGTCAGCACTGCCATGCGTGAGATACCCGAGCAGAAGGAGGAGATGAGGACGTCTGGGATGGCCCAGGAGCCCATTTCTGACCTTGCAGCCAGCTCCAAATGACGCCATGTGTCCCCTGAGCAGGGAAACAGCCTCTCCGTGGGTCCTTTGTGGTGTGGGACACGTCTGGCCCCATCCCCCCCCGGGTGTGGGGGTCCGGCAGTGGCTCTGCCCGCGCTGATGGCTCCTGTCCCTCCCGCAGGCTCGCGCCTCCATGCAGGCAGAGATGGTGCTGAAGGAGGAGGAGGCAGAGCGGCAGCGCAAGCGCATCCTGGAGCTGGAGGACATGCAGCAGCGGCTGCAGGAGGCCCTGCAGCAGGAGGTGAAAGCGCGGCAGGACGAGGAGTCCGTCAGATACGCGCAGGCCAGGTAGGACCAGGGCGTCCCTCGACCGGTCCCACTCCCAGGGCAGCGGCTGGGCATGGGGACAAGGTCCCCAGGGCAGTGCAGGGCTCCATGGGGCACTGGTGGCTTCCCAGTATGGGATGGGGGTGAGGTGGATGAGGTGACATCCTCACCTATGGCTCTTCCTTGTCAGGCTGCTGGCTGAGGAAGAGGAGAAGCTGAAGCAGCTGATGAAGCTGAAGGAGGAACAGGAGGAGTACATCATCAAAACGCAGCGGGAGAAGCAGGTCCTGAAGCAGGAGATGGAGAACAAGAACAAGTGTCTGGAGGAG
>NW_010186633.1:3546-3780 GCF_000695765.1 Mesitornis unicolor | reverse complement strand
GGTGGACCAGGATGTCATGGTGAGCAGCAGGGCCACATCGCTCCACGCCGTGAACCCCAGGGGACTTCCCAGCCCGTCCTGAGTCACCCAGCGGCTTTGGGGACTGAGCTGGCATCGCCTCGGGGGTTTTCTGAGCCATCGCGTGCAGGCACGGGGCGATTCAGTGGCCGAGGTGGGACATGTCCTGCCCTGGGGGGATGGCGCTGGGGGCCAGAGCAGTGTCCACAGGGGGAG
>NW_010186633.1:0-3419 GCF_000695765.1 Mesitornis unicolor | reverse complement strand
GCTCCATCCCATCATCCCTGTGCTCCATCCCCAAACCCCTGCCCTCTGTCCCCAGACCCCCATGCTCTGTCCCCAAACCCCTGTGCTCCATCCCATCACCCCTGTGCTCTATCCCCAAACCTCTGCCCTGCATCCCCTCACCCCCATGCTCTGTCCTCAAACCCCTGCGCTCCATCCCCAAACCCCTGTGCTCCATCCCCAAACCCCTGTGCTCCATCCCCAAGCCCCTGTCCCTCCATCCCCAAACCCCTGTGCTCTGTCCCCTCACCCCCATGCTCCGTCCTCCCAGGCTGCCCAGCGGAAGCTGCGCCAGGCCAGCACCAACGTCAAGCACTGGAACGTGCAGATGAACCGACTGATGCACCCCATCGGGCCGGGAGGTAGGAGATCGGCCATCGTACCCCCTGCCCCTCCTCAGCACCAGCCCAGGCTCTCACCCTCTTTGGGGGCATCTGGAGGGACCCTGATCTTTCAGGGAAGATCCCCCAATGCCTCTGGCAAGGAAAGACCCCACACCCCTTTTCCTAAGCTTTGAGGTCAATTTGGATTCTCTTTCTCTGCCCGTCCCCAGACAAGCGCACGAACGTGAGCGGCGTTGGCTTTGCTGGCTACCAACCCTTCCTCTGCCAGCGAGATTCCTCCTTCAAACTCAAGCAGAAAGCAGAGGATAAAGGCAGCGACCCCACGAGGGACAGCAGCACGGGGACCGTGAGCAACGGAGGGAACAGCGACGTGCCACCACCTCCGGATGGGGACACCATGGCCACGGAGCCCGCCAACTAACCCGGCAGGGTGGCACAGCCCAGCGGGCAGCTGCGGGGCCCAGGACACAGCCAGTGCAGCCATCCCTGTCGGTGGGGACCAGCACAGAGCCATGGGTGACTGCAGCTAAGGCAGAGATGCTCCTGTTTTCTTCAAGGAATGGCTGCAGCCACGACGTGCCAGGAGGCTCGGACAGCCCAGTGTGGGGAGAAGGCAGCAGGGCCGTGTCGGCTGCTGTGGGACCTGGATTCAGCTCTTCAGATGCTGGTTTCCACCCTTCCTATGAAAACAAAAGCCACTGTTGGGTCTGGACCGCGTGGCCCAGGGCTGTGGTTGCCCTCAGTTGCTACCAATAGCCCCTTCCTCATCGCCCCTGGGTGCGGGGAGGCCTTGGAGACAGAGCGGTGCCTTCACACACCCCCCAAGGACACCAGGGTGTCCTTAAGGAACACGTGCACTCCCTGAAGGTGGCTGTTAGTCACTGGGGTCACACAAACCCCAAGGAATAAAGATTTCGGAGCCGCTGGCTGCCTCCCCCGCACGTCTGCAGCCCTGCAGGCACAAGACCGTGCTCCTCTGCAGTGCGGGGTTTGGGTTCCTGCTGGAGGAAAGAGCCCATTAAAAGAAAACAGGCATTGCCCGTGGAAAGAGGCCCCACCAGTGGGTTTTGGGTTGGTCTGTGAGGGCCAGGAGGGACGCAGATGCTGGTGATATGCCCACAGATGATGAGCTACCCTCAGGGTGGCAGGGCTGGCACAGGGAGGGCCGACACCTCCTTGCAATTAGTGAAGTGCTCGTATAGGAAGGTAACGGTGCTCTGGGCTTCACTGAGGTCTTTACCCTTGGACTGCAGGACCCCCTGGTTCAGGACCTGGTCCAAAGCCTGCAGAAGGCAACAGCGGAGGCCCCCAGAGCCCATCTGAACCATGGGCTTTGGTGGCTCTTTGGTGACACTGGCCTGGGCTGTCTCCTCCAGCTGATTTGTTCCCCAAAAGACTGAGAACAAAACCCAAATGTTGCTGGCAAACCTCCCCTCACCACAAAAAAAACCAACAACCAAACACACTCCAACACTGGCGTTCATTTTTCCAAGCACCTCTGTGTAAATACAGCCCCGTTCCCGTGTCACTTTGGGGTCTTTACGGGGCACAGAGCTCCCGAACACATGAGGTCCCCTCTGGAAACAGACCCTGGTAGCAAGCCCTGCATCAAACCCCGGTTACAGTTGCTCGTGCTGATTAGCTGCAGTTCGTTAGGGAGATTACAATCTAGGTCCTCCTCGTGCAGCTCTCCACGCTCGCTCACCCAGCTCTTCCCTCCCCCCTGCAGCTGTTACAGCGCTCCCTTTTTGACAACTATTTGTCATTGTGCCGTTTCCACTGGTGCCAGTGGAGTGGCACGGCTGCCCCAGGGACAAAGCGGCTCTGTGTGTCCATGAGGGCACATGCCTGGGTGGCCCCGTGCCCTGGTCCCTCGCAGCCTCCTCGATGCACAGGGAGGGCACGGGCGGCCTCAGCCCTTGCGGCGATGGCCCTGGTGGCCCCAGCTGGGTCAGATTCAAGAACAAGGAGGGTGCCAAGTGCTGGTCTGTACTGGGAGGGAAATGGGCTGGGTGGAAGTGCACTGATGGGAGAGGGTGTCCGCCCTTGTCAGCTTTGTCAGCTCAGTCTCTTCCCCGGTCAGGAGAGGTCTATGCCAGGGCAGAGAGGAAAAGGGCCACCTCCACCCAGCTCTGTGCCTGTCACAAGGGCTCTCGTCCCGTGCACAGCCCCCATGAGACACAAGGCTGTGCCCCTGCAGGTGACAGCGCCATCGCTTCTCACCAGCTCTGAGGCTGCATCGTCCCTCCTTAAAGCAGCTCCCCAGAGCATTGCTTTGCTGAGTTCCCATGTGGCAAAAAAACTACGGATTAATTACCACCAGCAGGGACAGGCATGGAGGGAACAGCCAGAACCAGTGTCAGCACCTGCCTTTGATCTGCAGCCTGGGCTGGATGTGCCTGGAGCCATCTCATCCTCCTGGGGGAAACCTCCTGGAGCTCTCTGTGGGGTAACATCACAGGCATGAGGGTCAGATACAAACCTTGCTGCTCTCTACGTGAATCTTTTGCAGCCCCAAGCCTGTGGCTCTGCTCAAACACTGGCCTGGGGTTCCACGATCCAAACGCTGCTTGTGGCTGTGTGTGCATGAAGGAGGGGCATTGCCTGAGCTGCGGAGTGCAAACAGGGCCCGTGCTTTTGAAACGTCGCTGATCAGATTAGCCACCGCTGTGGTTTCCCTAGGGTGTGAAGGTATAAAATTAGCTCCTAGACCTCAAGTAACGGCATTGCACTGCCTCCAGCAGGGAGCTGGTCTAGCCCAGGGTGGGTGGAAAGCAATGAGGGGCTCAGATTGGGGAGGAGAGCCCCAGAGCTCACCTTGATGGGTGTTGTGACAGTCCCACAGCCTCCAACAGAACAGCGGGCCTGGCAGCGCTGCTGTCAGCAGCTTTTGGGACCTCAAGTCCCAGTTTCATTGCCTGACACAGATCCCTATTCCCTCCCCATTCCAGCACAGCATGGGCTGGGGTGTGCTGGTTATCGCGGGGCCTCCTGCACAGGGCTGCCCTGTGAGGGTTCAGTGGCACCATTTCTGGTCCTGCCACAGGGCTCAGCACA
>NW_010186632.1:0-6979 GCF_000695765.1 Mesitornis unicolor | reverse complement strand
AATAATTATAAATATATTGATTAAATATAATAAAAACTGCATTAAAATATAATTAAAATACTATAACAAGTTGCTCGCAAAAAAGTAAATCAGTTCACATAAACCTTTATACAACGATCCACAGTAAAACATGGCATGAAGGTTCAGATTGTTGGTTCAAGACGAATCAGAATAATTTTCATTTCATATAATCTTTAGAGGTTTTGAGAACATATTATGTCTTTCAAGAATTTCCCTTAGAGTTGACTATACACTGTTATAATACAGTCATTTTTTGTAGATATATGGTGGGACTAGGATGAAGATGATGAAGGGATAAAATTATTTAATTATCAAAACTTATGGTAAAGTAAAAATTGCTAATTATACCAATACATTTAATATAGACAAACATTGGCCTTTTTGGAATCTACATTGGTCTGAGAGGGGTGTGAAATGTTCCCACAGGATTAAATTTATTAATGATCGTAAGAACATGAAAAGAAGCTCTTGTTAAATATATTATTCCATTGTTTTTTCCTTTAGAGATCATTTGTTATAGGATAGGAATGACATGAATAAATGCAACTGCTAAAGTAGTTACTAAAATGCTATAATTTTGTTATTGTTCTGTTATTTTATTACTTTAAATGACCTTTTATATGAATAATAAAATTAAAATGATTTTATAATATCCACAATGTCTTCAATTTTCTAAATAAATTTCTGGATGACTATTGAATTCTACATAGTTCTGTTAAGCAGAAGTAAAGTAACACTTCTAATCTTCCTAGTCACACTCAAGTTTTTGTTAAACTCTTTAAGTCCCTTTGACATTTTATTTCATGATGGCAATTCATCCTAAATCCTCTATGCTTATGGCTAAAACTGGTCATCTGCTGTTTAACACTCCATAATCAGGAGTCCAACTTTAAACCTCTAGTACTTTTATCCTGTAAATTCAATAAGGTATTAAAATGCTTAAACAAATAAGCTCATTATGGATGTTCTTCTAAGACTCTTCCTTATTAGAAAGTTCCATTTCCATGTAAAGATTTTTTTTTTTTTATACTTAGTACTAGTTCATATAAGAAGATTGAGAGTAATATAGATTTCCAGACTTTCTAGCTCCTGAGATTTTTTTTCTAAGATTTGGTGACTTCAGGCTTCCAGACTTTTCACAAAGAAAGGAAATGTTGAAAGCACTTCATAATAAGAAAGAGCTCTCAGGACACCAAGGCTCCCTTGTTCTACAGAAGGAGATATTCTTGCTTAAAATAAGAATATATGCACCTGCCTTTAACAGCCGAGGAGTTTCTGAAGAATGCAACAACCAATTGTAGCATTTCATTTACTACTACTACTACTACTACTACTACTACTACTACTACCACCACCACTACCACCACTACAGACCACCAGAAAAAATGCAGATATATGTTATCAATATAGGGTCCATTTAGTTAAATTACTTTTTGCCATCTTTCAGGAAACTTCATGATTCTATGCTCAGAAAAGTTTGTATCTTTTTAAGTAAAAAACAGTTCCAAGAACAATTTGATGTCCTCATCAGCAGTGAAGGTTTTACCAGTCAAGGCATTTTGTAAAGAACAAAATAAAGGGAAGTCTGATGGTGCCAAGTCTGGCAAATTTGGAGGATATGGTAACACATCCCATACAAGCTGCAACAATTGTTGATGAGTGACCGAATTTGTATGTGGTCTACCATTATCATGAAGAAACACAACACTTTGCAACTCACCAATTCTAGATGCTTCTATTTAATGTTATAATTTAATTTATCCAGTTGATGACAATACATATCAGAATTAGTTGTTTTGTTCCTTGGAAGCAACGTAAAACACAATACCTTTGAAAACCTGTCAGACTGACAGCATTACCTTCCTTTTGTGAATATCTGATTATCAACTTTGATTTGCCTTCCTGAGCACAGTACAACTTTAACATCAAAATCTCCAGACTGAAACTTAGCAAAACAATTCTGATACTTCCGTAGTTTTAAGGCATCTTCACCATACACATCACATAACCTTTTATGAGGGGCAACAGTTTTTCTTGCTTTTCAGAGTAATACAGCAAAATATGACAAAAATGTTCCTTTTGATTTTCCATTTTGAAATTGACACCAAATAAATAATTGCTAATGAAATCGTGCACTTTCTTTTTTTATAACAAGCTTGAACTGTCAGCTGTCATGTTACATAATGAATTTGTGGTTTAAAATCAAGTTAGTTACATGTATGTTGATCTATTAAAATACCTGCAATTACTTTTTGTCCGACCCAGTATTTCAGCAGAAACTTATCAATGAAGATAAAAGATACATTTTATTAGAATATGCCTCTGACATATACAGCAGATTTATTTTGATATTTGTTAAGGCATTAACTATACAATGACACCTTTGCAAGTTTTTCGTGATTCAGATTCATTTTTCTGAAAGGCATGAGATATGGCATTGATCCAAATTGTTCTGAAGTAAATGGAAAAAATTATTTTAACTTCAGTAGGCTGGATCAGGCTTTTGTAGAAAAAGGACAAAAAGAAAGTAATCATAACAGATTTGTGAGAATTAGTTGAGTGTCAGTACTAAAAGGTACAGTGTAAATTATATTTTCATATATGTATGAATGCATTGAAAGTGTAATATCTGAAACTATGCACAGACTAACAATATCACTGTGCAGGGTTTGCAGTAAGATTTGTAGTTAGACATTTCTGAGACACTTGCTTTGAATATTTGCTTTAAAATATTATGCTAAAAATGTAATATTTTTTAAAATTACATCAGTCTGAATATTTTTTTTCCATTTATTATATAGTTTGGAGTATCTGAACTGCTGGTCTTTGGTTTTTTTTTTCCTTTAATTTTCAATTTTAAAACCTTCTCTCACTTAATTTGCTTTTTGTTTGAGAAGATTACATGTCACTTAATTTGAGTCACTTGGCCAAACCATTAGCTCCCCCTGTGGTCAATAAAAAGATGGGTTTCCACAGGAGAATATAAACCTATGATAGAATGCAATGAGTTATTATCCTTCCTCTGTTGGTTTTAGAGAGATCCTGAAAAACTGGATTAGAGTAGACTATTAGTTTTAAAATGCTTAAGTCAAAGATCATGAGCCCACTGTAGATTCTGTGGTGAATAGATACTGTCTTATGCTTAATACAGGTTAATAATATAAGCAGCCCTGATAATTACTGACACAACTCCCTTGCAGATGCATGTGGCCCACCTGCAGCACAGAAGATTCTGTCATATATATTTCTTCTGTGTCTGATCTTTGTTTATAAATAAGGATTATCCACCTGCTGTGTAGTAACGTCTTTAAAACTTCATGTTTTCCATTTCATCATTCCTCTGCACTCACTCTTCTTATTTCACCTATACACAAAAGCCTATCTAGTTTTGAACTATCTCTTTGATTTATCTTTTTTTCTTTATTGCTAAGGATAGGAAAATTTATTAACTCTGTGTAATATTCTGACAATTTCATGCATTTTAAACTACAAGTAAGACACCTATTCTTGAAATTAGGTATATTAAATTTCATTGTATGTGATTCTTGAATTGACAAAGTGTATACTTTAAAGATATTCTTAATGCATTAAGCTCTTTTAGTGTTTATTCTTTAGCAATAGTCAATTTTCATTTGCAGGTTTCTGAGATTCATTAAAGATAGAACCCATGATTCCACTTTGAAACATCATTTAAGGCATTAGAACTGCGAAAATTTTGTGATGAACTTCAGAACTGAATTGTTATGACTGTTGTAATGCGACAGTGGCTGACATTTTGAGAGCAAAATAACAAAAAATCTGAGTGCTGTCTATGCTGCATTCTAGAATATAATTTCTTACAATAGTGGATTTACTTTAGTGTACAACACAGTAATCACAAGGTTATTTAAATGAAATCTAACAGCAAATTTGCATGCTAGGCAAACTACTGCCCACTTTTAAAAAGAAACAAAGTTATGATTCCGGATAGATTATGGTTTCACAATAAACAGAGTAAGATAGCTGAGAACCGTACTGCCTCTATGTGTGCTGAGAGGCTAGGGTGAAGGGAAAATCCAGTTACTCCATTATACCTCCTGAATCACAATGAAGCACAGTCAATGCTAGCATTCAGACAGATATTCATGAGCCAGACAGTATTTTTCTGGTCCTGGTAGTAAACCACCAGTATGTTGGAGGGGAGTGGGGATAGGTAGAACATGACACTACATGGCACTCTGCAATTATTTTAGAAGGTTTTGTTTACTTCAATATGATTCATTTTGAATTTGGATCTGATAACTGGTATGAGCTTAAGTAACTTTTTCCTCTCCATTCCATGGCAGATTGTCCTATGCTTTGTTTTGATATCTCTGTATGAATCATGCAAGGCAGAGAGATTGCCTCAAAATAACTTCATTGATATGATGAAAAGCAAAATGTAGTCAATCATGATAAAGAAATACCTATGAACTATGCAACAAAGCACTGAGGCTTAATAAACAGTAGTCTTGTTTTGCTGTGTTTTGCTGAAAAGAACCATTTGATGAATTCTATTTCCTTTACCTAGTGTTTTCTTTAATTGTAGGTAGCACACCTCAGTACAGTACAATTACCAGCTTTCCTTTCTTTTTGATGTACCCATGAATTCTCAATCCTTGCATGTTAGTTAGTTGTTCAGAGCCAAGGGAACATATTTTCCCTTGATTAAACTGGTTTAAAAAGAATTTTGACTTGCTTAATTAGCTTCTCTAGAGCTGCTAATAACCACACATCCTCCACTGTGAACCATGTAATTATTATGACATTAATTCTCTCCCTGGGATACTTTATTCTTGATGTGATCATTTCTCTTTTTTGATTACTGGCTGGTGATTTTACTATTGCAGAGTAATGAGCACCATAAGACATGTCTGAGTATTACTCAGGATGTTCAGTGTCCTTTCGTATGACGCAAAGATTGTATCCATAAGTAGTAACAGCATGCCGGTTACTAGTGATGCAGCTTTAAAATAAAATAGAAATAAAAAATAAGCAAAGCTTTTGAAATTATTGTAACACTGTGCAACTGTTTCCCTGCACCCCTGGTTCAGCTTATCACTCTGTTACATCCATGCCTCAACAAGTTTGCAAAGTGAGGAGAGAATGATGAAAGAAAAAGTATTTCTTTAACAATCAGTAATACCATAGATTTTTTAAAGAACACACAGGCCTTATAATTCCCTCTACTTTAAGCCATGTTGTGTCTTCCTCTCTAAGGAGACTGAAGTAGTTGTAGTGATTTAGGCTCAGTGTCCAACTGAACACCGCAATGCCCCAAAAAGAGGGCTAGACAAAATAAGGACTGGGAGGGTTTCTCACCACTTAAACGCTCATGGGCAAAAGACAGACTCATCTTGGAGAGAAAAAAACAAAACCATTTTAATTTGTTACCAAAACATCAGAGTAGAACAGTGAGAGGTAGAACTAGATCTTAAAGTCAAACACCTTCCCCCCACCCCTCCCTTTTTTCCAGGCTCAGCTTTGTTCCAGGTTTCTTCACCTCCCCCTCTTGCCCAGCAGCACAGGGGATATGGGAGTGGGGGTTGCAGTCATTTTGTCCCATACAGTCTCTCCCTCCACATCAAGGGTAGGGAGTACTTCTCCCAGCCTTCCACTGCTTCCACGTGGTGCCCTTCCCACAGGAGAAGAGTCCTTCACTAACTGCTCTGTGGGTCTGCCCATGGCTGCAGTTCCCTCCCTTCCAAACTGTCTCAAAGCTTCAATCTGGGTCTGCCCACAGCTGCAGTTTCCTCATGGATGAACTGCTTCAGTACAATGCCCATGGAGTCACAGCTTCTTCAGGCGCAGCCACCTGCACATGTAGGCTGAACCTCCATGGACTGCAGGCGAGTCAACCTGCACTCTCACCGCAAGTTGCAGGAGGAGCTTCAGCTCTGCTCCATGCACCTTTTCCTCCTGCCTCTCCTTTCTTTTTTCATTGACTTTGGTGTTTTTAAAGTTGTTCTCCTTACATAATTCTCCTTTCTCCACTGCAGGACCTTTCTGATGGTTCTGAAGAGTTCCCGACTCTCTCTTTTGTGCTGGATCTCCAGCAGGGTTTAAACTTAACTTGAGGCTGGACCAGTTTCTTCATAGCTGGGGACTAGACAGACCATTCCTCTTTCTCTTTGTCAGGCACACCACTGTTACTCTGGGAGCAGGGTTGAAAGAAACTCCACAATGCTTCCACATTGCTAACTGTCCTATAAAGATATTTGCATTGATGAGAGGGATCTGAATTTTAAACCTACTATATTGAAAAATAGACTTTGATGGCCTTAATATATTGAAAAATAGACTTTGATGGCCTGAAATTTTGAATTGGTTTTTACATACAGAAGGGTTTTAGAGCACATCAATTAGAAAATTCCCTAAATGTAACAATAAAATTAGAAAACAGCAAAATCATCAGGGACATGGGCATTTCAGCCCTTGCCAACTTTGGGTTATCTAGGTTCAAGTAACAGCTTCTTTCTGGCTGGTAAAAAGAAAGCCTGTTACCTAATTCACATACACTTTCTAAACAATCAACCTACCTATGTGCTGTACTGACTTAGATATCTATATCTGTGAAGCTACTTTTTGGTACTTTATGAGCAAGAGCATGAGTTTTTATTTGTTTTTTTCTAAGTTGTGGGCATTGTTGCTTGATTGACTTATTTCTTGATCCCTTTTTTATTTCAGCAGACAGCCTTAAAAACAGAGATAAGTTGCAAAAAAAACCCCTAGAATGAGTAAGATTGCTCTGAGGAGTTTAACCACCACCAATCACTCCCCTTGATTATTAATTATTTTACCAATTAATTTAGGTTATAAGTAATGATTTGTAAAATATTATTGCCATTTGCTCTTTCACATAAGGAAACAGAGGAGTTGTCAGGGCCCTGAGGTCACTACCAGCTCTTGCTGGGTGTCCTGGTTTGAGCTAAATAGAACT
>NW_010186631.1:0-13824 GCF_000695765.1 Mesitornis unicolor | reverse complement strand
AGTCCAGGTAGAAAACATCCACAGCTTTCCCTTCATCCACCAAGTAGGTCACCTTGTCATAAAAGGAGAGAAGATTGGTCAAGCAGGACCTGCCCTTCCTGAACCCATGCTGACTGGGCCTGATCGCCTGGTTGTCCTGCATGTGCCGTGTGATGGCACTCAGGATGATTTGTTCCATCACCTTCCCTGGCACCGAGGTCAGACTGACAGGTCTGTAATTCCCTGGGTCTTCCTTCCAGCCCTTCTTGTAAATGGGTGTCACGTTTGCAAACCGACTGGAAAATATTTCCCCTACGTGCACCCAAACAAGTCTCTGCCCACAGGATTTGGGGAAAAAACTCTCACAAACCCAAACAATACCACTAGACCCTTGCTCCAAGCTTTCAGAGGTATCAGTCCAATGTAGGACAACGTTAGCTCTGCTTATGGTAGTTAGCTTTCTACTGGTACGTTCTTCTTGTCCAATGAAATTTCATGGTAATTTTCCACAGCAGTGAATAGTTATAAATATCTATTTTTTTTCAGCATGTCTATCTTTGTCAGCCCTCCGACTGGTTAATTGATTATCTATTTCCTTTCCATACTTCTATCCTCAACAATCCTAATAATTTTCTGGCTTCATCTAGGACACCTCCAGTGAATAAAGAAATCAAGACAGACACTAACCTGCTAGATGAGCTTAGGCAATTCATAATTTTCCCAGCTCCTGTTTATTCTGGAAACCACTACAGAAGAGTTATGTTATTCTAAGCAGGTACCTCTAGTTTTACAGCTCTGCTGATTGCTGTGTTAGAATAGCCTCAAGAAAGACAACCAAAAGGCTTCCAGGAGAAAATTGATACGAGTTTAAATGGACACACTGGGGTGGGATTCTGGCTTTTGTCAGATCTAGAAGTTTTTAACAGGGCACAGGTTAAAGGTGACACCTACTTATCTCTAATCCTGTGAAATCTGCTGCCTGGTCTTCTCTAAGGGAAGAAAAGATTCAGGAATCATTTATTTTACCTCTTTTTCCAGAGCAGGTACCCCAGTGTTCAAATCTGAATCTGGCCCTACTTTTCTGCAGTTATCTGTAGTTTGATTACTTTTAGTTCTTTCTAATCAACAATGGTAAAAAGCAAGGACAGACTTACAATAAAGCTTACAGTTGTAACCAGGGCAAAACTACTTCCCTCACTGTATGATGAGTGCAGGACTTAATGTGGGATGACTGGTTCAAAGGCAGTAATTAAAGATTAAAGTGATCTGCATGACTGCTCCTACTGTGGTGTGTTTGCTCCTGGGGGGGTGAAGGAACCAAAAGAGAAGAGGAACAGGCTGTGAGTTGAGCCTTTACTAACCTGTTCGCCCACAGGACTTTACTGAACTACATATCATAGCACAGCCCGTGGCAGGACAGTAGCTTTAACAGTACACATTTCTGGAATTAAACTAGGAATTCTCTCACAGATTGAGACAGCTGGTTAATAATTTTTTATACCTCTGTGAATGACATAAGCATCACACATCATAATATATTCACTATTTTTTCTCCTAAGTTGCCCCTCACAAACCAAAGAAAGATGCCAGGCATTCACAAGCTTCCATCAGAAAATAAGAACATCCATTGTAAAGATGAAAAGTAATAATGGTAATAAAGATAACAATAATAGCCTTTTGATACCAACAACTAAAAAATGTTCCAAATGTGAGAGCACTGAAAAATTAAGATGATACTTTTCACTGGGGAACCTAACTCATAGATTCTTAAGCCAAAAGGTCATTTTTAAACTTTGTGTTCTCCCAGACAAGATAAACCACAACCAAGAAAGGAGGCCACTGAGACCCATATTGGTTCTGAAAGGAAAAGGTGACCTTGTCTCTTAAATTATAAAACTCTTGTGCACCTGGGTAAAGTGCATCTTTACCTGCTATTTCTGAACTATCATAAAGGCTAGTACTTAACCATTAGATAAAACCCAACTGTTTAGGGAAAGTTATTAAAAGAGTTTATTTTTTTAACTGTTTGATATCTGACTAATTTTGCTTTCGCCTATCCCAGAGTCAAACTACTGGGGAATACCTTGGCAGTATTCTTCAACCTTTGACAGCAAACTGCTACAGTGGCCAGAAAAATCAGACCCTCTGTTAATGGCCTGAAACGGGTTATACAGGAGTTATACCTCCCTGCAACATGTTCAGTCAGTTACAGACCAAAAAAGGTTAAGAAAACCACTGATACAGTAGAGACAAGTTAAATTTCTGTAATGAAGCATGAAACTTCATGGGATAAGGCCTATCTTTTAATATTTTCTAGAAAGTATTCAGACCTTTGTTGCTACTTGATCCGGGATGCAGTCAATTCTTTCTGCTATTAGTATGTTCGGACATTCTGGTGAAAGTTCTGTTAGGGAAATAAATTAATAAGTTATTACCAAGATTTCAAAAATGTAGGAATAGCTTGATTACCTCTTAACTCAGTAACTCTTTCTGCGGGCTGTTTCTTACTATCTTGAAACCCTAACTACTAATATATATTCAAATGAGTGTAAACTATTGCTACTGTGATTTATCTCACCTTTGAAAAATTGCACATACTATTTCAAATAAAGGTAAGACAACTTCACTTCAAAGTTTTTGAACATACATGTGACAATGATAATTTTGTTTCTTAAGTTATACATTAACCCAGTTTTCAGTAAGTCTTGTAGCTCAACATGCATTGCATTACTTTGCATATAGTTTGGAGCACTGTATCTGTTTCGAATGAGAACTAAGAAGTGTAGAAATCCTGTCTCAGGCTGAGATGCACACAAGTACACGGACTTGCCTGTTTGCATTATCTACAATATATGCACTTGTACTTTTTGCTTAGGCAGACTCATACTCTTCTTGTTCAGAAACAGCCAGAAAATATGCAGATATTAGTCTCTATGGGCAGTTTCACTAAAACACCAAAGTGTTTGTTTTGTATAAGTGATTATTTTTACTTTACTGCCATTTTCATCTCTAAGGTTCTTGCATCAATCCCTGTGTGAAAAAAGAATTGCTCACACAAAATCGAACTGCATGTAAAGCAGGATGCTCTATAACACATCTCTGTAAAACAATTGGTTCCTAATGCACCAATACATTAGCAGGAAACACTATAGGAATGACCATGATTCACCTTTGGGTAATGATAAGACCATAACAGTAACACTGGAAGTCAGTACTTTACCATGCCTTTTTTTTTCTTCACAACCCCTACAGTGATTTTTTTTTTCCTCATTTGAATGTCCACATTCTTGAAAAGTCTGCATTCAGCAGGGACAGAAATGCTGTTAAGGGTTAGTTGCTGAAGCTCTGTGGCTTTTACAATAGTCTCAGCAAGCAGAGATGAATAATTCCTAAGCAAGGTTTTTGCTCTGGTCCTACAGCAGCAATAAGAAGTACTTACCTGTAGTTTTGACTCCGGGTTGTCCTGAAGCTAAAAGCCCAATGAGGATACAGGCTATGATCACCAACAGGCAGAAGAGGACAATCAAGGTGGTTTCCAGCCCACTGAACTTCCTCTTGCCCATCTAGACTCAGAGAAACACCGTTGGTACAAGAAAAACACAAGCAACAGCTTTGAAAACTTCATAAATTACTAATTTAATAAATTAGCCATTACTAATTTAATAAATTATTATTACACTAGTGGGCAATCACTGAGATATGCATTTTGTTCCCTGCAAACCACTTTGGACACAAAGTACAATTTTTGTCTGAGTTCCTTACATGTTACTGAGATTTCTGAAATGGAAAACAAACAAAATCCTCTTTCTTTTTTTATTTTTTTCCCTTCTTTAGAACAAACTCATACTATATCCTGTTTTATAAAGGAGGACATTGATTTGTTGAAAATGTGCTTGACAAAACCCTCTAATCAGGTCTGATAGCACGCTTGTGACCCCAGGGAAAAGCAAGGTGTAGATAACAGAGTAAATTACTTATTTGTAAAGAAAAAAATGTTTTATGTGTATAAGCCCATGGTACACTGGTAGCTTTTAAAATCACAAGTGAAACAAGGGAAAGGATGTAGGTGGAGTCAGTGCCTTAAAATGCTGTGTAAAACTCATGTTTTTCCTATTATTGTTTTTTTGTGAGGCACAGTGAAGCAAGGAGTGCTGCACCAAGAGGGCTGCACTGGCTGCAGAGCAAGCTGCTCAGCCCTGTGAGAACACCACCGTACCATTAAAGTTGAACTGCACAACAGCAATAAAACTAATTAAAACTAATCCCCACCACTCAGATCAATATTCATTGGCAGCTGGTACTGCATTTCACATTTGATTAAAATCAGCCTTAAATACAGAGCTTGTAAAACAGCCTTAAATACAGAGAAATGTGTTCTTATTAGTCAAAGCAAGAAAGTGCAGGATTGCATGTGTATTGCACTGGCATATCAAAACATATTCACATGTTTTAATGATGACTTAAAGGAATGACTTTTAAAGATGCTTTTGTTTGTGTGAAATAACAGTTTGTGTCTGTTGTATATTCTTGGCCCCCATTTCTTCCAAGTATAACCTATCGCTTTACCTGCACTGTACTCATGGAAATCTCACATCCACAGAAATGAATGAAGAGTTAAAACTATAGTGGCCCATCCACAGTCTCCAGAAGATGAAAGGTAGTACTGAGATAATTAAGTGCGTTTCAGTAGGGTGGTTAATAAAGAAGCTTTTATAAATAATGTACTGCTATTCATATTTTCTCCATTAATATAAAAATTTATAGTCATTTTTAATATTATTTTATCGTTAGTCCCCAGGGAATACTGTGTTTAAAGTCTGCAACTATGCTGTGTCTTGAAAAGCATACAAGTCTGGTCTTTACAATGAGGAAATGATACTCCGGCAGTTCCTTTCCTGAGTTCCCTTTAACATTGCCTGAACACATGTAGACTGAGTCCTAAAAAAGTAATGCTCTTTTTTCTGAAAACTAGAATTTTATTAAAGTTCTTGTCATCAAGACCTACCTCCCACTCCTCCCCTCCAACTATAACATTGCATTTCAGTTCTTTCCTTCTCATGTTCTCCCCTAAGACCTGAGACTTCGACTTTATAATTTACAACTGTACATTTTATTATGTGATGTGTAGAGAGAAAAGTCTCTAGAAACTTGGATGTAATAGAAGAAACGACATACCTTAAAGCCCCTCTGTTTCCTTCATCTGCTGCTCTTGATTTTAAAGCTCAACATCAAAACTGATGCTTTATCCTTTGCTGTTATCAGTTCATTGTACTGTTTGCTAACCCACCTACCAATGGCAGGCACATACATGATTACAGACAGATTGCAGAAACTCTTTGGACTAAACATAGTTACTGTTATTGTCGTAGCCAAGGTATGGCTGGTTAATTAATAATAATTTGTTTCAGTATGATGCATCAGGTTCTGCAAATGAGAGAAAAGCAGCAATAAAATGCCAATAAGCTTATCCACATTGCACAACTAAACAGTTTTTATTCTCGTCTTTTTCCATATCTTTGTTTCTAGAACCTTCACCAAATCCTGACATACTCTATCATTTCTACCTTAAGCACAACAAGAAGTAATTAAATGTTCCTAAATGAGGAAAAGAGTTCTTAAAATAGTTTCAAGAGAGAACTGAATTTATGAACGTTAATTTTTCTTACTAATGAACTCTATTAATTCTAATATCAATATAAACAGATTTTGTGGAGTACTAACAATAAATATCAATAGCAGAAGAAATAGATGAAAGATTAACATGGAAAAGAGTTTATAGGCAAGAAGCTTCAATCATAATCTTAATATGAAACATTCATGCATAACTAGGTTATGTCTTTTTCTCACAGGCAGGTAGAATTTTAATATCAATTCTTTGTTTTCCAAAGGAAAGTTTTCAATTTACAGGTTATTTCTCAACAATGTAGAAATGGCTAAGTGCCACTTGTATTTTTTAAATTGTTCAGAAACTTATTGAATTTCCTGAATATTTCACCTCCCACTGCGAAGTGCAGGAATGAGATGTGTCCTCTCTGAGCACAAAGGGAATTCTTTTCCTTAGTCAGCACTTAAAAGAAAGAAAATCAATCACACATATAGAGCCCTGGGGCTCTCCTGTAACCATCCATCTTTACACAAATCAATGCCACCACTCTCGATGACTGTTTTTGAAATGCAGCTTGTTATTTAGCTATCTCATTGTCTCCATTTCATTGTAACATCATGCATGTCCACATGTGTGCAAGTAAGCTCTGAAAATGTAATTCTACCATCCCTCTCAGTATTGCTAATATGCTGCTTTATGAGTGTACATTGAGAAATAATGGTCTCACAAGGATTATAAAGATATTAATGGTTTAGAAGGCCTGAGGGTTTTGTTTGATGTATATCTGTTATCCAAGGTTTATATCTTCATTTAACTGTTCCAGGAAAGTACTCAGTCTGGCAAAGCATATGGCTACGAGTTTCATTTAAACATGTCTGCAATCACGCTGCCATCGATATAACCATTTGCTTAAGTGCTTTCCTGAATTCATGGTGCTACAAACTTATATTATCAATCACCCAGTGAACATTTTCTACGCAACTTGAGAGCATAAAAGCACTGAACAATAAGGTCTCACAAGAGGGTTAACCAGCAGGTTTCCTAGCTGAGTATATTTTCATTAGTCTACAAAGGATATCAACAACAGGGCTTTCAGGTCAAGATGTGATATTGAACTCTAAGAAGCAGGAACGGGGAAGACTCTTCAGTTAGGGACACTGAGAGGCCATAAAGACAACCAAGAAATCTATTAAATCAAGAGCTGGAACAGCATGGTCTCTGCTGTGTCCTGCTTTGGTTTCCAGGAATTAAGAGCTGATTCGTTTCTGACAGCTGGTAACCAATATCACTAGAAGCCCAGTAGTATAGGATAGGGTGTAGAGAATAGTGTAGGAAAACAAGCTAGGAAATTACGTACTGTTAAAAATGTAGTCATTTAAAAAGAGACATTTATCTCTTGGTTTTTAACAGGTCCATTTTTAATTAAAATCACATACCGCTTGAAAAACTTGTTATCTGATCATAGTCCGCTTCCTGGTTGTATTCGTTCAGACAGTTGTGCTAATAATTGAGTTTTCAGCTAAAGGACCATTTTAGGAAGAAGAAAGAGCTTACACTTTTTCTATGGTTTCATGAGGTTTGTTTTTTTCACTGTTTCGCTATCAAACATTTACTTTAAATCACAGTTTGGAGCCCTTAATTCCTGCAAGAAGCTGCTTGCAGATTACCAGTTCGGTCAGGAACATAATCATTAACT
The DNA here is from genome assembly GCF_000695765.1 of Mesitornis unicolor. Taxonomy (NCBI): domain Eukaryota; kingdom Metazoa; phylum Chordata; class Aves; order Mesitornithiformes; family Mesitornithidae; genus Mesitornis; species Mesitornis unicolor. Next base: position 6,544 of record NW_010186631.1, on the reverse strand, counting down.
GTCATGGAAGGATAGCTATCTGAGATCAAATGGTAGCACACTCCTGTACTCCCCACATGCAATGTTTGTGTGCCTGAAATCACTCTGCAATCACAGTTCAACAAATTGGGAGCTCTTCAGAGCTGATATGGTCATATTCAAGGAAGGAAGAAGGCTGAGCAATTTTTAGAGGCAGCAATGGGGAAACCTGCGCTCAAAGACTCATCCCTCAAGCCTGGGAAAAAGAGGCTATCTTGATTTACCTTCTGCACATGACAAGGCAGCTGCCAACTGTGGTTTCCTCCTTCTCTGGAATATTAGATGCAGTCCTTGATCCTTCAGAAGAAGGAGATATCAGCCGTTATCACCTTTCTGTGTACTGAAATGTAAATGACTGTTCAGAACTAAGAGCCATAGGTCTGCACTCCACTCCCAGGTCAGCTACTCATTAGCTGACTGTCAGCTGCTGATCATCATGCACTCATCATCTGCTTGCTTCATGATTTTTCTCTATGGGCAGTGATGATGAAAATATTTCTGTGAATCATTCTAGTCTTTAGATGAAAGGCACTGTGTGAAAGCAGGATAATGGTCTTACCAGGTCACACCTTGAGACAAAACCAGGCAAAGATGGGAAAGCTTCAGTGAGAGCCGCAAGAAGATTCTGCTTTAACCACTTACATAGTTCAGACCTGAACAGGTTTAGATTAGGTTGGAGTGAACAGAATATTGCTAGGCCTCAGTGAAACAAATCTGCCGCAGTGAGGTCACATTAAGTACATTATAGTTTGGTTAAGAAAGTATAGAGCTTTTTACCTAGAGAAGAGAAGAACATCCAGCTTCTCCAAGGAGTCATTGGATTGTTGTCCCAGGGACCCTTACAGCCCTTGAAGTTCTGGCTGCTATGCCCTGCTGGACAAACGCCTTGTGGTCTGTGACCTGAGGTGTTGGTCCTGTCACCTGCTCTGGTAGAAGCACTCCATGGCTCCCCCACTCAGGCTTCCAGGCATGGGGACAGGGGGCACCACGCACGAGTCTATCCTTGGCAGTACAGGCCCAGCTGTACTACAGTTTATATCTAAATTTTTCTGAATATATCTGAACATTACATGTCCTGCATACACTGAGTAATAATTTACATTTCTTGAGACAAAAAAAATATCATATTTGAACAAAAGTTAAATAATTGAGTCAAATCAACATTTTGGTGAGAGTCTCAGATTCTACAGGATGCAATTGAACAGGTTGTTGGCAGGAGATCAAATCTGTTCCTGCTGTAACTCTGCTGCTGTAAGTTGGTTTATACTGGTGGTGAATTTGCTCCCTAGAATTTCAGAACAAGTTGATAAACTAATGCGGCAGGTGCACGCAAGCAGAAAACTGGTCCAAGTTCAGCACAGCTCTGAAAGGGCTCCTGAGAGCCCCTTGATAAAATTCCACCATCAAATAAAAAGCAGATCACATGGATGTTACTCCTGCCCCCAACATCTTCCTCTGACACTGAAATCATAGAAAACTTGTTCCAGTGTTCAACTGAAAGAAAAGGAAATCCCTCCAAAAATAGAAGCACAGCTCCTCCTCATACTGAAAAAGATCAAGTCTTAGAGACTCCATTTGAACAATCCCAGCCCATAGAGAGAGCAAAGGGAAGCTACAACTATGTTTTCCACATTCTTATATTAATCTGGAGAGAAGACTGGGTGCTTTCAGTTTTGTCACTCACCAGCTTTCATCGCCAGCACCTGTGAGCTCAGTTAGGAGATGGACTGTGAAGAAAACACCTTCAGGAAGTTCGTTAATGGCCATAACAATGTAAATGCTTGCCACACCATAGGCAACTTTGTCCTCTTAGAATCATAGAATGGTTTTGGTTGGAAAAGACCTTTAAGATTATCAAGTCCAATGATCGAACCAGCCTTAAGTCTACCACTAGATCATGTCCCTGAGCATGACATCTAGTTGCCTTTTAAACACCTCCCAGGACGGTGACTCAACCACCTCCCTAGGCTGTCTGTTCCAATGCTTGACAACTCGAAATGTCTCCTAATATGCAGCCTAAACCTCCTCTGGTGCAACTTGAGGCCATTGCCCCTTGTCCTATCACTGGCTACAAGCTCTTTTAAGGTTCAATAACCAGTGTTCAGAATAGAGCTTTGAAAACCAGTGTGAGGCAGCTTTTTTAATTGAAATTTCTAGACAGAAGCCTTACCAGAGCTTCCTGGGAAAGTTTTATCGCAGCTCCAAATCTAAGAATGAAGGTGCAGTGTTGTTCAGCTTTGCAACATGTTATAGGCTGCTGAAGAGGACAGAGAAGAATCCTATGTTTAGGGGAAAAAAACCCAAACCAACTGTGAATAAATTTTAAGGAGAAACTGAGCAATAAAACTCCTCATGGAAAAAAAACAACCCAAACAATACATATTTGCCCTGAAGTCTCCTTCAGACACCAAATTGAGACTAATGCAAATCTGGACAAGAGAGACAAAGAACTGGGAAAGCCTCACAGTTTCACTGCAAACTCTGTTTCCTCCAAAGAGACTCTGGAGAGAATGAATTTAAATTCATACAAAGTTGTCTCATTTTCCCAAAGCACCTCAAAATTCAAGATCAGATACTGTGAGCTTGGTCTCAGACAAAAGTACTTTTCATTTTATAGCAACTGACAGCCAAAAGATTTTGATTTTGCTTGCTAACCAGATACAGAAATAACGTCAATTGAATAATTTCATTTTCATGGAAAAGTAGAACATGTTTGAAGTTCATTTTCAAAGTATGTGTAGTTCTCCTAAAAGAAATGCAATTAGACATTGTATAAACTCATTTTTTGTAGATAAATAGGTTTCTATGTGTATAAACTTTATTCTCATTCCAATAACACTTCTGAGCCAACATGGCAGAGGTAATAAACATAGTCTAAAATAGAATTCCAGTATTATTTATGGATTTTTATTAGGTCAAGTTAGAGACCAGTACAAGCCATGATAGTGATTATAAAGAATTCCAACTGAACTTATGTTATATAGAAAGAAGAAGAAATTTTGCAGCTCTTATTGCAAATGAGGAAAATACTTGTTATGAATCTCTGAAAAATATCAGTAATTGCTGAAAGCCTTACTATAGTTAGTGCAGTACATGTTTCTCAGGTTCTTGTGATGATTCAGTTTTTAAGACCTGAAATCAGAGCAAAAATGTCCTAACAAAGCTCTGAAACAACCCCCAAATGTCTCATTCCTTTTTTTATAGTGAACACAAAAAACAGGAGCTCAGAAGGAATATGATGCAGAAAGAATAAGTGTCATGATGGTTTGAACCATAATTGTGAATATAAATTGCTTGATTATACCTGTAAATTAATAACTGCTGTTCTTCAAGACAGAAAACGGTAGGTCCTAGTAGAGCCAAATTGCCAGTATTTATTATCTATCCTTTCAACTGAGAAGGGAATTACAAGATTGCTTAAAAAAATGTAATTTTTCTTTGGCTATTCATGCATCAAATGTCGATATATCAAAATGTGTTTGACAGTGTTACTTGATCAATATCTATTGTCTTTTATAAAATTATCTTTATGCTGTAGCATTAAGGATATTAAAAAATGTAAAGTGTCCTACAAGAATGTGGTTTGAACCTGTCATTTGGAGCTGACAATGTTAACTTTAGGATAGACGTCACTGCTTATAAACGAAGGGGAAAAAGGAGAATTAGTATTTGCTGCCAGATAATTGCTACCTCCTGATAGTACATGAAGTATACCAGCAGTAACTCTCAGCTACATCCTCAAAGCTCTGCTGTGACATTTCAAGGATGCTCCAGAGTGGATAGCATAGTCCATGTCCTTAAGGAAGCTTTGGACTGCTGCAGCACATTCACACTGAAGCCTACTGAGGGCATTTAGAATCAAAGAATCATCAAGGTTGGAAAAGACCTCTAAGAACACAAGTTCAACCATCATTTGCTGGCCTGTAAGGTCCAACAGCTGACTCTGTGCCACCATCCTTAAACTTCTTCATATCTCCCATTCTTCACCTTGACCTTCTTAAGAGTCAAGCAGTTTCTTCAGCTGCAACCTTGATCTTCCTGCTTTGTTCTGGGCAATGTGAAGCACATGGAAAGGCATTTTTGATTGGCAGTTTGATGAAAATACCCATCATAGCAAAGCTGAAAAATCCTACCAAAAAACCAAACAGAGAGAAATGTAATTCATTAGTACTTTTTCCTCCTCTAATATCTGAATTCACAGTTTGAGCCAGCTAGCAAAATTGCTTTAACGGAGCTCAGATGCTTTTTCAAGAAATTCTGACTTTTCAGAAAATGAAGGTATTGTTGAGGGGTGGAACTTGGCAGTGTATTAAATCCAAATTGTTCAATAAGGCATGTCATAAGCTGACAGACCAAGCCCATTGCAGGTGCTTGTTTTGGAGTCTTATTGCTGGGAACAGCTGTTGGGTTTTACTCTCATGTCTCATTCTCTCAAGTCCTTCAGCCTTATGTGATTTTTAATTTTTTAATTTTTTTTTGTGTTCCTTCCTGTCTGAAATGTACCAGCAGAAAGGAATCTTCACTTTTGCGAGCAGATCTAGAGACATCAGAGACATTTTCTGAACATTGACACATCGAGATTAACATTCAAGTTACAGTTGATTACTCGGAGTAAAAAAAAAAAGTTTATTGCTTAATATGAAAATTAATCGGTGAAAAACTGAAGAACAACTGCTTTCAGGAAACAAAAATGTATGTATCAAGTACTAAATTTCTTAAAAAATAGAATCCACCCCCAACCCCCCTTTTAAGTTGTTATAAAAGAGGGAAAACTGTCTCTTAAATCTCCCAAGGCATGTAATTAATTTTTTGTCTTCTAGAAATTGGTAAATTTACATATGTGCTTAACTAAAGCTTGTGTAGTCTAACAAATCAACCATAGACAAAAAAAAGTCCTCGATTTAAGGGACTAAATCACTCTATTGATCTAGATCACTCTATCTAATCACACTATTTAGGCTGTCAAATTGTGCACTAACATAAAATAAATATTTCAACGACTACCCACTTGTGCCAGTTTGAAGACACATATGCACAGACCACTAGGAAGCCCAAGATTCTGGCAGCTCCAAAGTTTCTTGAGTCATACATCAGGCAGTTCCAAAATAGTGATGGAAATATTTTCTAATGGTATTAAAAAAACCAGCAAACCACTAAACAAAAAAAAACCCCACACCAATTGAAAAAAAACAAACCCCAAAACAAGAAACAAAACAAAAACAAAGTAAACCAAACAAACTGGGGACTCTCTCTAACCTTCTTAGCTTGTGAAGTTGCAACCACTTTTTTTTAATAGCTTTTTGCAACTAGGAAGTCCAGAAACTTTACTTACACTTTTAAAATGAAGGTTAATACTGACATTACCCTAAAAGCAATAAAAATTTCCAGTTAGTAAATAACATTGAAAGCACACCTTATTAAGTCCTAACTTCATTATCCACAACTCCTAACCTATTATATTTTTTTTTCAGGTCGTTATTGAACAAAAGCTGAAATGACAGACTGTCTCCCAGCTTTTGGAGTAAGGAAAAGATAATTCCAAAAGCAGCTGCTTAATAAAATCACTGTTTTGACCCTTTGCATTTTTTTGTCAAGGCTTATCTGCTGACTGTTTCTGTGACTTTCCTTGTCCTTGCTGCAGATGGTTCTCCAGCCAGTGCCTGTGCCTCTTGCTGTTACTGAGCAGGAAACAAAGCAAACCCACAATTATTATATATTGATTCCTCGCCAGCTTTTTGCTTATTTGGACATTTTATTACATTGTATTATACAGCTTTGCATTTTTTTCCAATAAGAATAATAGATGTTCATTGTAAGAAAACAAAAGGATTGAAGGACTGGGAGCTTTTTCTGAAAAAAAGGTGAATATTTAATATTCACATATTTGTAATAATAACTGAAAGATGTGAATAACATAAGTGCCAGAAATCTCATTTTCTTACACCTCCATTTCTATATGGTAATTTAGTAACCACTCAGCAGGCGGGCTGGTCTGCATAAGTGACACGAGGGTTCATGCAGGCAGTATGGATCAGCTCATACTTACAGCATTCAAGATGTTGGAAATCTCGAAGTTCAAAGACATATGATCTCCATTAGCATAGTCCCATCCTTGTCACCTAACCTACACAGTGACTGCTAAACTGTAGCCTTGCACCTACTGATTATATTTGCATTGTTATGATGCAGGATTAAAAAATCCTGAAATGTTAAATAAACTCCTTAGATGCTTCTGCTTTACACATACAATCCTTGGAAATCTTTAAAGATTCTGATCACAGTGGTTTCAATAAACACAACAGCCAGAAGCTTTTTTCTTGAAAACAACGACTGAAATCCCCTGATGTTTTTGCAGTAACTTGTAATCTCAAGTGGGAGTCTGAAAACATCAAGTAGTGATAGACTTTGAATAAAGCTTTGGGGCCAGCAACACTGTAATGTTGTGTAGGGGCTGCACATCACACTTTCCACAAAATATGATGCACAGGGAGCTGCATTTACACCCAGTGCATAGAAACCACAGCTT